>NC_063214.1:35099497-35402528 GCF_020740725.1 Corvus hawaiiensis
CTGACCACATTGTTTAATTTCAGCACTCTCTCTGGTTTGGGTTTGGTCCATAATAATAATAATCAATCTCTTAGACAAAGCCCAGGCATATTTTGGGGGATATATGAACCAGGCGAATAAAACCAGTAATAATGTGAGATGACAAAATGCACAGTAGACTACAGAGAGTTTGGCTTTGCTTTCTTATCACCAGCAAATTACCTTGATACTTATTTTTTCTAAACCCCTTTTCCTGAATGACACTATTGAGACATTAAAGGATCAGAGCAAAGGACTGTGAACTGGGAGACACAATATTAATTATGGCTCTGACACTGGCTACTGAGGAGACCCTTGGCAAATCACAAATCTTCTGTGCTTTCTGAGTGAGAAGGTGATGATCACAAATCCTTATCACATGTCAGGAAGGAGAGACCTAATTAATTAATGCTCAGAAAGTGCTTTGGAGATTAAGTGTGCAATTCTTGATGTCATGAGAGCTAAATAATATTACTGAACTCAGATTCATACATAAGGGCAAAGGTTCCCAGAAAGAGAAACATCAAGGGTGGGAAGCAAAGTATGCTCTTGTAGAAAAACACTCAGTGTAATTAATTCTGGAGCTCTTTCCCAGTAGCCAAGTGATTGCTTTTTTCTAGGAACAAGGTTAAGAGGCTTCCTTCTAAATCCCCGGTATCTATCAAGGTTTAGGGGTACAACATGAGCTGCAATCTTCTCCAAAACAGCTCACAGGGGCATGCATATATTTAACCAATTATTTAGGTGCAGACATCACTATGAGCAGTTAGGGTTTTCTATCTCTGTGTCCTCTGAAGAGCAGTCTTTGGTAGACAGTTAAAGAAATGCTGGTAAATATTGGCAAAAGAGTCTAGCTCTGATCACTTCTTATTCTACTGCTTTATATATGGTACAGTTAGAAACTGGGAGTTCAGCTTAAATGTGATGGAAGTTGGGCCATAAAGGAGGGAACAAGAGAGGGTCCAAAGGGAGAGCCACTAGGGCTAGAATGAAGTGCCAGCAACCAAAGGCAAGGTTCCTGCCCAGAGCAAAAAGCATCCAACAGTGCTTTTATTTAATGCTTTATATGTCCCAGTCTTTCTGGAAAATGAGCTTTTTCAAAGACCTACCCTTCTTGAATAGGTCAATTTTTTCCCCAGTAGAAAAGGAGGCAGTGATGTGTTACTGCATAGGTGGTCACAGAAGAGATCTCAGTGTCAGGAGTGGGATGAGCTAACATAAGGAGGGCATGGATCTTTCACCCATGAAGCTAATCCAACCTTTGCCACAGACTCTGACAAGAATACACACAGTTGTTATACCGACACTCAGAGATTCATGTATTTTCAAGGACCTTCAAAATCACCATTATTCAATCCTGCATAATCACTTTGAACTAGATCTTATCTTTTAAGAAGACATCCTATCTTGATTCTAAAATCCTCAGTTATTTGCAGGATTAAATACAACCCTTGAGAAACTGGTGCCTAATTTCAAGGTTAAGGTTGTCAAGGTTCAGGCTGCATCAAGATCCTCTCAGCTCATTTCAACAGATTGAAGAGCCATTTGCAATGTTTATTTTCTGCAAAAGTATGTGTAAGAACCTAATCAAGCTTCTTTCTGCTTCTTTAACTCAAACTGTATTTATGATATTCTGAAATCTTCCATTATGTGCATGACTCTCAATTGCTTAATCATTCTTGGGAATTTTGCCTGAATCATCCCGAGTTTTTTAACATCCCTGTAAAGCCACATGCAATATTCTGGTAACAGTCTCATCAGCACAAATCACAAAGGTTATACAGTTAATTTTACTCAAGGTCCCCAAAACCTATGTCAAATATTTTTGGCATCAATGTTCAGTGAGTGATAAACTAGGACCCCAGCATATCTCTGAATCACTGACTCAAAAAATAGAATCAATCTCTGGCCTTTATTCCCACACATTTGACTTTACTTTTGTCTCATACCCTGCTATCAAGCATCCAGATTGTTCTGTGTCACTGATCAGTCCTATTCATGGTTTATCACTCCCTCAAAATGTGAAATCTCAAAACTTTATCGGTAATGAGTACATCTTCTTCCATGTTGTTCCTAGAATCATCAAACAGCTGAAACTCAGCAAATCGTATGTGCTTGGCCCACTACAAACAGCCCAGCTTGATGTTCCCATTCAGGAACACATTTTAACACCTAATATTCATTCAGCTTTTATCATTCTAATAAGTTCTGGTTTGAGCTTGTATCATCCTGGTTTCCTAATCAACATGCCATGCAGCACAAAGTCAAGTGTTATAGAAGTCTATTACATCAAAACTAGTACCTTTCTATGCCAAATTTGTAATCTCGTAAAAAAGACATCAGGATTATTTGACAAGAAATATAGTTTTTTCAGAAAACTACATTGATTGGCATTAATTCCATTACCCTCCTGTAGGTCTTTACTATTTGAGAGCTGTTTCCGCCATGCCATTATTTTGCCTGGGATCAATGTCAATCTGACACGACTGTAATTACCTGGGTTGTTCCATTCACTTTTTTTGAAGCATTGGTACAATGTTACATTTCTTTAAACATTGTAAGGATTGAGGGTTTCATGCCCATTTTAACATCTCGAGGCCATGACAAAGACAAAGGCCTCTATGGGTGAAGCTCCCCTTACAATAATTACTATTTTGCATCTTCTCTGCTTGCAGAGTTTAAAAGGGCAGCATTCTGCCCCAGAACCCCATCCTGAGAAAGTCTGTATGAGGAGAAGTTCAGTAGCACGTGAAATCTCATGCACTGAGAATGATGTTGATCTGATACCACCTCACATGCTTCCACCACTGTCCCAATATTTTGACTGCAGGTATCTGTGACTCACCATGCTGTCTTCTTTCCCACTTCCTGTACCCCAAATTTCTGGCAACAGCATGAGCTGCAACCTAGTTGTATGTGAAGTCACCAGTGAAGAGAAGCCTCCAGCCCAGAACTGCTGGGGATGTTTTGCCTCTGAAGAAGACGAGTCAAGCCACTATTAGCCAAGCCAAGCAACGGCACGGGAGAGGTTAGCTGGAGAGAAGCTAAATCTGATATAGCACAGGGAAGGCCTAAAACATCCTATTTCTGAGATCACACTGCTGGAAGGGCTTCTAAGAAGCCCTCTGATCAACATTCAAAGTGGCATTTGCAGTGAAGAATGAATTTAATTTTTTAAAATCTTTTCTGTCACTACTAAGGGACTAAGATGCTGCTACAAAGACAAGGCTGAGGTGTAGACTATGATATCCTCATTGACAGGAACCAGCTTTGGCAGAAGAGCAAAGGGTTCCCTGTAGCATAAAGGGAAAATTTGGCTAAAAATAGTATTACCAAATCCAGCTTCATCAGACTCAGTTTTAAGACTGTGGCCAAGTTCAAGCTTGGCACTACTGCAACGCCTCCGTTTAATTAATCCAAAATTGACATCAGCATTTCTCCCACTCATTGTAGTGACCTGGAGAACTGTGGCTGTGCTGCGTCTCTCTGGCACACAATAACTTGCTCAAGGAGATTCACAGTCACATAAAGCTGTGTTCCTGAGACACAACAGTCAAGGCTCTTCCCTAAAACCTGCAGAAACAAGTCCATTTTCACATCTCTTGTAGCTGTAGGTTTTGCAGCACATCAGCTGTGCTCCCTAGGAGAGCAGAGATTATGTCTGGCCATGACATCTGCTCTGGGTTGTAACCAAGGTCTCAGCTTTCCAAATTGGTTCTTTCATTTTGCTCTTTTATTAGGGCAAGCTTTGAAATATCTGCTATATTGATATTTGTTTTATCCACAGTGTTTATTTCAGTGCTTGATTCCAGCACTTCCAATTAAAAAAAAATATATACTTGCTTAAACTATTAGGAACCAATCAGTCTGTGTAATATTCCAAAAGAACTGGTCATCAGCTACAAATTCATAGGCATTACATACATTTGCATACAAAATTATTTCCTAGACCAAGAAGACAATGCAGAGAGCTGTGTTTGATGCATGATACACATTTAAAATTTCAAGAGAGTATGGTCTGAACTGAGGATTCATTCCTGCTACTCGCTGTGATGGGTCTTATCAGATGCTCATCCTGTGTCATGCTTAAAGAAAAAAACTACCAAGAAATCTTATTCATCCCCTCCAAAAATGTGTGGAAAACCTCCTTACTTTCTTGTGAATAAAGTGTACCTTGAATGTACTCCATCTACTTGATGATGTAGAAACAAAAGACAGCGAGGAATAAAAGCAGGGAGAAAGCATGTTCTGTGCACAATTAAATATGACCATACAGCATATAATTTAATTAAGACACTTTAATGTGCTCCTGTGTTCTTGTTGCTTAGTACCTGCATTCAGGCAACGGTTAATTAAACATGCAGCTTAACAATGGTGACTGCGCCACACATTTCACAATGGTTTGTATTAAAATTTTATTTGTGACTCAACCCCCCAAAAATTATTTGCTCAGTTTTGTCATATTATGTAAGTGCGAAGAACCATAATCAATCTAAGGTGCAATGTTTATGATTTTTAATACTGGGTAAGACCAAGAAGAAATAAACATATGCACAAAATACAAGATGACTCTTTGGGGATCAGCCATATAGGGAGAGAACAGACTCTGGTGTTCTATCTCATTATTGTATTTAATATAAAATAAACAAACAAATAAATAAATAAAGTTGAAATGTGCCTAGGTTGGACATGAAACAACCCCTTCACAATTCATAAATGATGAACAAAGCATTTATTTTCTTTGTCTGCTGAAGGTATTTTAAATACTGTTTGGATTACCGGATGTGTTTGGTTTTGGGTTTTTTGTATGGAAATGGCACATGCCAGCTGGAATGACTGAACACACATAGCTGAGTCCAAAATGCAAATAAAGACCCATCACTTCTTTTTGCTCTTTGCTTCTGCCCCATGAGCAAAGACAGACTCAGGCCTGGTTTGTGTAAGTGGACTATTCTGCAGCTTGCTTGCTTGCTACTGAGCCTGTCATCATCACACTGGGTACACCTATACCCACCAGCATCTCTACAAGCTTCCCTATAGAGCCTTATAGGACACTTACTGACTCAACATCATCAAGAAGACTCTTTAGAATGCATCTTATTCCAATGTATAGAAAGGTTACTGCTAAATGATTCACTTTGTTAGTACATTAAGTGGCCATATATTCAATCCCAGGCAATTAACTGACCAACACAGTCAATTATCTAATAATAAACCTGGACCCTTCAAGACTTCCAACTAAATTAAAGGGTCTCTTGCAGAAGAAACTGAGTGGCCATAAAACTCTCTGCGACTTAACACTGTTAGAGGAGTCTAAACATTTCCTGACTCCATTTGGAATATAGATTTTTTATTTTCTTCCCAAATGACCACAGGAAACAGGTTATATCATTTTAATTATTGCTGATGCTGCTCAGGGGTTCTGAGAGCAAGCCAGTAATTCCGAAAACAGGTCTCTTCCTTTATGCAGTTCCTCTTCAGCAAGCCTTCTACTTCCACACTTAAACTCTCCATCCACCTTATATATGCTATATTTTCTAAGGAAGCCTTGAATATTGTGCCTAAACCACTTCCATTCTCCCCCTTCTCCCATCTCAGTCAGTCCTCCCCCCATCATTAACTACAAAGTCCAGATTGTGAGACTCACAGGCTAATGGAATGTCTAATGCAGAGCAGCTGTACATTTTTAATGCAAAAGGAGAAAAATAAAGGCAGCATATGGTTTTATGTAATCTTCCTATGAATTTTTAACTGAGCGTCCTAATTCATGTTGGACAGAAAGAGCTTTTTTACTGGTCCTTTGTGGTTAGAGCCTGCTAGCATGAAGCATGCAGTACTTACTTTAAAGCCACAGTGAGTGCAGGTAAGATTGCTCTGCAGTAGATGCTGGTGTGAATGGCATTTGTTTTGTATTGATGCCTTTAATCACCATGATTCAGTGGCTGGAAAAACAAAGGGGTGTATGAGCAGGATGGATGAATTGGTCTCCTCTGGACATGACTGTTCTTGAGGGTTTTGTTCAGTCCTGCATAATCATCATAAAAGTATAAAGTACCATAATAGCTTGCCCTTTTTTTTCTTATACAGAGCTCATGAAGTCCAAAAAGAGGGGAAGGGAAGGGAAAAGAAGGGAAGGGAAAGGAAGGGAGAGGAGAAAAAGAAAGAAAAGAAAGAAAGAAAGAAAGAAAGAAAGAAAGAAAGAAAGAAAGAAAGAAAGAAAGAAAGAAAGAAAGAAAGAAAGAAAGAAAGAAAAGAAAGATTGATTTTTTTTCTAGAAGTCCATTTTAAAGGCTGATATGTGTTGACTCTGCTCCCTGACCTATCATATGTCAATACGAAGGACACCAGAATGTTTAAATTCCTTCAGTTCTAAATGACATTCATTTTCTCCCTACATGACTATTTCCATGAGAGGAACTTCCTAAGGGTAAGGTAAACACAGAGATAAATGGTCTAAGAAGTTTGTGGAGTCTCCATCAAAAAAAGTCTTCAAAACAAATTACAGAAACATGCACCAGAAATGACAGAGATACAGCTGATCCTGCCCTGGGGTTTTTTGAATCCCTTTCAGACTTGCGATCCTATGATTCCTCTGTAGCCTCAGAGCTGAGACATGCAGGTTCCTCTGTTACTTAGCTACTATCCTCTAAAAGCCCCCACATTAAGTGGATCTCTCACATTCATCCGTTTTCTTTGCTTTCAACTTCCCTCCTTCCCCATCTTATTGCTCACTCTGTTTTTTTATGTTATAGATAAGAACTCCCTGCTTCCCTTTTTTAACTTGCCAAAGTGGCTGCCCTCCCTTTCTAACATGTCAGCTCCACGCTTCATGTTCAGCTTTTTCAGCAACCTTTGGAACTCAAAAGTGTTTTAGGAAGGAAGCCATTTTACAGGTGAAGAAACAAAACTGGAGAGAAGGGAAGTAACTTGCCGAACATGCAGCAAAGAAGCAAGGCTGCCATGCCAGTTTGAAATCCATTAAGGATAACCTGCTGTAATCTTCTTAGAAACACGGACAGGGGAGCTGAGAATACAGGGTGACAAAACCCAAGGAGTGCATGAAGAGACCATTTGTGGCGGTGTTGCCATCCAATAAGGTTGACACATTCCCTAACCCCAATTATTGGACAAAAAAATGTTGTCTTTTCTTACACATCACAGTCTCCCTATGTCCATACATATTTATGTGCCAATAGTAGTTTCATTAAAAAGGTGTGGGGGGGGTAAAGCAAAGAGAAGGGGTAAAAGTTTTCCTCCTGGATCTTAACAATTCATTGCAAAATTAGAACATGCTTCCAAGCTAGTTCCTTCTGACTGGAAAAATCTGAGAATCTTTTCCTTTTTAAATGAAGGGTGAGATTTTTGTCTAATTATCTGACTCCAAAAGTTGAAGAATCCCAAATATGGTTTGACTAGCAATAATATTGCTAGCATTACCAACACTGAAATAATTCCTCTGAAAAGAAGCTCCTGCCTCGAAATTAATCTTTGTCCTACATCACACTTACTATGTAAAAATGTTTTATCCACTTACTATGGAAAAAATAATAACATTAGAGACATTTCATTCCTATTTTTAGCTAATGATGGGTTAGCTGGAGCTCTGTTTTCTAGGAGATCTCATAGGGAGAGATCTCCTGTGACACTGTACTGTACACCCCAAGCACCTTGATTTTCTCCCTCATGAAACCTTATTTCCCTTTAAAAATCAATTATTACCACATATGAATGTCTACACATAGATGTTTAAAATACAAACATAAATGAAGATGCAGGCCCACACAATTGTGCCTGAAGAGAAAGAAAGGTATTACTGACGTTGATCTAAAAGCTGGATTACATTGCAAAGATGCTGCTGCTCTTGACAACACCTTCCCTTGGGACTTACTATGGACTTGGATCTTGTTTGCTACAGTGTTGTAAGACTGGCACTAATGCTGCAAAGTCAAATAAATCTGAAGCTATTCTGCACTTGCAGGGAATGACATTTGCCATACAGTCCTGGGCCTCATTCAGCCAGGGAGTGTCATATATTTATAGAGGCAAGAAGCCAAAGGAAGCATTTAATGGGCAGGCTACAGTGCTTGGGAGCAATCAGCATGGCTGCTTGGAGAAAGAAATGTATAATAATCTACCATGACTGATCCAAAAAACTGAGTCCAAAGACTTATCCAAAGGCAGATAGAAACAACCAGAACACACCTTTTCTAACCATATATATTTAGCAATGCTTTCTGTATATCTCACTTGAAGGTCCTGTGGGCAAGTCATCATGAAACTCAAATTTTTTAGGACTTTTATTTTAAATAGAGTAAAAAATTGGGTATTTTCTGTCCTGCATTTATGAGGAAAATCAAAACTTCTATTTCCTGGCTGGTGTAGCCACTAAGAGAAAATAATTCAATCTCGAATATCACAAAAATTCATGTGAGCATTCACCATTACAAAGTCAACATTTTTCCTACCACAACTGCAGCGAGAGTGAAGAAAAAAAAATACAAACGTATTTTTTATGAAAAGTGACAGGGTTTTATTCCTCCTCCCAAACCACCTTAACATGGTCCAAAAATATATTTCAAGTGTTGAAGGAAAAGGTTATATGCAGAGCTTGGCTGTACATTCTCTGCCACTCACCTACCTAATTATTTTACCTTACCATCACCTCTTTCCTATCATATAAAATGGACTACTATTCCTTATTCATATAAAAAGCACTTTGAGACCCTTTACTTATATACAGTCTGAGTGTAAGAGATGTATGGAACAACACTAAAAACTCAATCACAGAGATAGGGAAATACAAGTTCTTTGTACTATTCTTGGGTTTGATGCAGTATTATTTTTTGTGAAATGTGTTTTCCCTGCACACCTCTCCTCCCCACCTTGATTTCTGCAGCATGCCTTTCTGTCACAGATGTTCTGCTCACAGCTTTGCTGGTGCTGGCTGTGCAGAAGACTGTGTGCCACAGAGACCTGAGAACTGCTGGATGCAGGGCAGATCACAATGGAAACCTCTGCCTATTAGAACCTCTGCTAACAAAAAAAGCTTAAGAAATAACAACAATAATAAAAGGATTATTTGGAAAACCCTACATTATTTTTTAATTGGAGTGGTAAAACTCTCGGAATTACCCTGAAAATGCTCCTTGTTGAAGATTAAATTGCAATCATTTTTATACTATCAGTATGATATTTTACTGGTTGTGCATCTTCTGGATCAGTGAATAATTGGTTCAAGCTATGGCAGGAATTCATTCATCCTTGACATCTGAATGAGTAAGGGAAGAAAAACTCCAAAGATTTTCCGCAAGAAGGAAGTCTCTTCTCCCAAGACCATGTTTGTCAAAAGTTTCATTGTCCATTTTCAGTCCTGCTCTGATGATCCACACAAGATCATGAGGAGCACAGCTTTCTGGGACTATTGCTGCATTCATAGCCACAAGTCTCATCAAGTCTAAGATATGTCAAAACAGCAGGGGTTCATTAAATGTGGTCACTGTCACAGCACTTTGTTCACAGGAATGTAGAAAGATTCACTAATGAGGAATGTAAACATACAAAATACAGTTATATGATGACAAAGAAGGTGTCTAAAGAGCACAGAGTCTTCAGGAGATGTCATCATCTTGCAGATGAGTAAGCCATTTAAAATGGTACAAAACACTTGGAGCACGGGGACAGATTTAAGAAATGGAAATACTAGGATTATTAGGGAAGACATCAAAATACTGATGATAAAATGGTTTATCCAAAAAAGGTACCTTGTCAGTAGACTCAACTGCTCAGGGTACATTTAATTAGAATAGAAAGTTATGTCTTTGTCAGGGCAGTTTTCCTTTCTAGCATTAACACATGAAGAATATCATTCAGCTATGGCATCCAAGTGGCTTCACAAAGATTTCCTTTTTTTCCCCCCACTTTTGTTCATATTTATTTGCTGTCTATGCTCACAGAGAGCTGGATGCACACCCATATGGCAGTAGTTAAACACTCCCTTGCGAATGCTAAGGTATGTGACAGACTCCATAAGAAATCATTCCTACTTTTCCTATCCTGTTAGCTTTAGTCAGTAGGGGTATTAGAAAGATAAGACCTAGCAGCAAAGCAAAGAGCATCAAAATAATTTCCAGTCCTCATCTCAAATATCATTTGAATCCAGGAGCCTTGAATTCCTAGTGGAACTCACTGCTGCAGAAGTCCAAAAGACTTCAAACGGAGTATGCTAAAAATGTTGGCAGCTTTTGTTGAGTTAAATGAAACTGGTTGCTAAAAAAACACCACCACCCTCTGAAGTCTGATCATCTAAAAAGCATGAAAAAGGTCCTGAAATATCCCAAGTGGCTTGAAAATCTTTGTTTTCAATACGGATTTTCGAGAATTTCAACTGAACTCAATCCCAGTAGCATATTCAGTCTCTATTACAACTGACAGTGACAATAAATTTTATGGAATCATAGAATGGCTTGGGTTGGAAGTGGCCTTAAAGACCATCTAGTTCTCCCATGGGCAGGGACATCTTCCACTAGACCAGGTAGCTCAGAGTCAGCCTGGCCTTGAACACTTCCAGGTATGGGGTAGCCACACTTCTCTGGGCAGTGCACCAATGTCTCTCCACCCTCGCAGTAAAGAATTTCTTCTTAATATCTAATCTAAATTCTGCCCTCTGATTTGTAGCTATTTAAGTCATGACAGCTGGTTAATTTGGGTTTCCCTTGAATCATCCTGTGCTTTTCACTTTTAGAGTCATGATAGTTAAAGGGATCACCTTTTGAAATCGCTCCTTGATATTCTCCAGTAGCATGTTTTGGGTTTTTTAAAATTTTTTCACATATGTGGGAAAGTGAGGATGCAGATAACAGAAGATTCTTTTTCACCTTTCAGTCACTCAGTGTTTATAGGTCTGGGCAATATCTTGTGAGCAGATACGACACTGCTGTGTCTACAGGACTCAGCTCAGCTCCAGGTCAAAAAGTGTGACTGTGTTAACAAGGTTACAAGTCTGAGCTCTTATATCCTGCTAATACTGAGCCTATTACTATGAGTTTGGCCACAGGCTATGTGGTAACGCTGCTTGCTGCTTGGCTTGGAAATGGAGGCCCCAGTAGCACACACCACAGCATTCCATAATGCAGAGAATTACTGCCTTCTCCACCTGTGACTGGAACTGGCACTAAAGTGTATCTGGAAGCTTTGTGCTTTCCAAATGGCAGTAAAAGAGTTGTCTCTTCTGCATACAGGGAACACCAGGAAGCACAAGATAATACACAATGATGGGTACTCATCCCTTTGGAAAGAAGGATAAGAACTGTTTCCAAAATCAAAGAAACTCGAGAAAAAACACTAAGAGAAGGGCAAAAGCAAGAAGGATCTTGCAGCTTCACAGTCCAGAGGAATATGTTTGTGTTTATCCCCTCGCTGTGGGGTTTAAAGGGTGCTACATGGCAGCACGTCTAGCTGGCACATCCCTGAACACTGAGCACATGTGTTGGCTGCAGAATGCACTAATTTCATTGCAAGATTTTTATCCGTGCAGTTGGAAGGCTGTTTGTGTGCACATTTCAAGTTATCCAAACTTCTTCAAAGATCAGTTAGTAAATTACACAGATAACCATCTCAAGCATGAGCAGAAGGTTAGGGGTCATTTTTGGCTTTTTTAGGCTGCCAGGAGAGAACAAATACGACTTTCTCTGAACTGGCATGCATCCTCATAACAAATCCTGGTGGTTTTTATTGACTAACTGGACTGTGACCCTTGAAGCCAGTACTTTGTGCTTAGAAACACACAGAAATGGTCTGCATAATGCTGCAAAGGGTTGGGAAATTACAGATTGTTATCAATAATTAGTATGGGGTTTTTTGCCATTTACCTAACAAAAAGACAGAAAGAGCCTGGGTCAGTGGCAGTGGTTCAGGCTTGTCACTTTTCATCAGCTTAAGTGCTGAGAGCAGATGTGAATCAGGTTACAGCTAAAAGCTTTATACACCACTATTCACAGCCAAGAGTGCGTCGCATTTGGTTAACTTTTATATGTTATGATTCCTAAAAGGGGAAGGCTCTTGATGACCAAGAATCCATTTGAAGTAATGAGAGCTTACTTGGAGCTAATAGGCTCAACTTTGTTAAGGAGTACATGCAAATAACCTGAATCCTGCTGCAAGCTATGCTGACAGCTCAGTAGCACCCAGTACAGACAACAACAGACTACAACAAGCTTCAACCCACAGCATCATGCAGCTCATGTGAGCACTTCCACCCCCTTTTTTAAGCACATAAGTCACATTTGTTGACATCAATATCCAGTAGATGACTATCTAATAAATACAGCACTCAGAAAAACCTGTATATGTGTGAAGAAGGGGGCTTACTCTCTGGAGTAGCTCTTTAAATGGACTCATTCCAAGACAGCTATTCTAAATTTCCTGTCTCCATCCAACTGCTCAGTTAGCTGAACACAAATAATCATGCTAAGAAGATAAAGTGTTCTTGTATCTTCTAGGATGAAAACTCCCATTCTGCATTTGGAAGGGTTTGGAGACTGGCTGCAAGAACATCCATCTGCTTGCTTGCCAGAGCAAAAGGAACTCGATACCTGTTATTAAGCCTTACGTGTCATTTCCCAGGTTTGTTGCAGTGTATTGGGGTGGGTGAAAGGCACTAGTCAACACCTTCTTAGTTTCAGTTAATTAGATGACCTAATTTTTAACCATGTTTTGACATGGGGATCTGTGGATACAAAAATCATGTCCAACATGGTAATATTATGTTTTAAAGTGGCTCAAGATGAGTGAAATGAATTTGGTATCTTTAAGGTCCTTTCCAACCCAAACTTTTCTAAGGTGCTATCAGGAGGAGCCTAGGTCAGCCCAGTAGATACTTTTTTGTAGTCTGACATATCCTTCCCACTCTAACATAAGAAATCATCCAATCTGAGAAAAGACTTGCAGAAGGGTATGGAAAAAATACTTTTTTTTTTTTTTGGTAAAACAATATGCAGTCTGTATTAGCAGCTACATTTTAGAAAGCTCCCAACTGCAGCTGTCAAGCGAGAAATGCAAATAACAACTCTACACTGGCTTAAAAGTAATAGCTTTCTAAAACCCTGTTGTCTGTATCATTTTCATGTTTCTTGTCTTTTAGTAACTCTACCCTACCAAAAGAAAAATGTCAATTGTCTTCCTGTGCAAATCCAGGATTAATGATGAAGAGAACAGATGCACTGCAAAAACAACACACACTAACATTTTTGCTTAACATAGTAAGTTGTAGATAGGGTTTGAGATTGCAAGTAAAAAGTATAAGAGAAAGAGATAAGGTTTCAAAAAATAGCCTAATGGTTCACATTCTCGTCTGCCCACCATGTAAAAACATGGATAATGATGACAGCAAATATATACGTGCACAAATGCACACAAACCAACAGGAAGAAATGATGAAAATGTTTGGGTCTGTTGTAAAGCTGCCACTGGGAGAGCTATGGCAATCACTGGCAGTGATCAAAGTCTCATCATACATTTTAGCTGCTAATAGCTGGACCAGTTCCAGCTTGTACTCTAATCCTATTGCCAAATCTGCTGATGCTGTAGAGAAGGCTGGTACATCTCAGGTAACCTGAATGTGAGCAAAGGCAGCAAGGAATGGTTAACAGCATCAAAGGTAAATTTTCAGATAAGTCAGCAACTAGAATAGTGCTAAAAATCACCAATCTTCATGATTTGAGTGGGACACTGACCACGAGGTGGAGTCAGAAAAAACTAGCAGGAGCCATGGTGAAATATAAATCATTTTGTTTTCTTCTGAAGTGTGTAGCTTTTATTTCAGCTCTGGTAGAGGAAGGGTGGATGAAGGGACAGATTCAGACACCTGAAACTAGACCTCTGCAGGAGAGGCAGGTGTCTTTCTACACTTCAATTACAGTCAGAGGAGACATAATCAGCACAGCCAGTGGAGTCTAGAAAGCCATTTGGCTGGTCAAATGCAGGTGTCTATCTCAGGGTCAGATAAATAGCTCTCTAGGCTTCATTGTCTGCATTGAATAGATCAAGTTTAAAAGGAAGTTTGCCATCTAGCTCACAATTCGAGTCACAAGACACTAAAATTCATCTGGTTGAATGCGCAGATAAATCCTGCCCAATGCTTATTTTTTTATATCTTTATTTATTTTTATGTGGCAATTGCCAGGTCATGTGTATGCGTGTACTAAGATGAAGCAGTGAAACAGCTCAGGCACAGCATATCTGAGACCATAACAGCACCTTCCAGTACCTAAAGGGGCTACAAGGAAGATGGAAAGGAACTTTTGACAAAGGCATGGAGGGACAGAACAGCAGTTAATGGCTTTAAATTTACTGAGGGCAGGTTTAGAGTAGGTTTAGATTAGATATTAGTGAATGCCTCTTCACTATGAGGTTCGTGAGGCATTGGAAAAGGTTGTCCAGAAAAGTTGTGGCTGCCTCATCCCTGGAGTTGTTCAAGGTCAGGTTGGATGGGGCTTTGAGCAACCTGGTCAAGTGAAGGTGTCCCTGCCTAAGGCAGGGGGGTTGGAACAAGATGGTCTTTAAGGTTTCTTCCAACACAAACCGTTCTAGGATTCTATGGTTTACCTAAACCAGCATTCTCACTGTGATATTACAGGTGCCTCTGTCAATATTACAAGGCAGCCAAAACTGCACACTACCTTGATTGCTGTGCAACTGCAGATTTTCAGGAAGATAATAAGCAATACATTTTTCTCAAACTGAAAAACATTTCACACATTTCTATATTCCCCTCATTCTGATAATGCTCAGTCTCTCCTTCATACTCATCTTCCAGCTTACCATACTTTAATGAAATTCCTTCCGTGCATACTTACAGATATACAGATCTGAGATAGTAAACCAAGGCCAGTGCAATGAAAGTGGAGCACTGAAATACAAGTACCTCTCCAAAATTTGTAACAAACATGTAACGCAAACAATAAAACCCACCTTAAAACAATCTAAACCCTTTTTGTTGTATGTTAAGGGTTATTTTATTCAGTTGTCTTTTTTTCTTTTCCAAAGAAACCTCTTTGTAAAAAACAAAAAGCAGCAACTGCTGCAAAACAGGTATTATTCAAAATAGCCTGCACTCATAGCTTTTCATCTTTCCTCACCTTGAATCAGAAAAATCTCAAGTGAGAGCATATTATGTCCAAACAGATTGCTTGACCTCCTCTAAAACAGTACATCAGGAGGAAATGAATGGAAATTGTCTTTATTTTTCATAAAACCTTATTCTGTCCTTGAACAAAGTGATAACAAGGAAACATTATGCTCAATTAAATTGTTTATTTCTGTAAAGTCTCCAGGCCAATGCATTTTGTTATTGATTATGTGGAATCAAAGACAGCATTTATACAGAAGACAGAAAGGGCCAAAATTTGACCCCAAACTGGTCATTTTATTTATTTATATATATATATTATTTATTTATACACTTAAATTCCTGAGATGTGCCAAACTCTGTGTAACAATCAAAGCTAAATAATAAATCCCCAAACCTCCTTGTTCGGGTAGAAGTAGTTCCTATGAGCCCCATACTATTGTTACACAGACTGGGAACAAATGTAGTAATTGAGAGAAGGAGAGATGAAATCTCAAGAGCTCCTGCACACAAACCTGCATTCAAATCACTAAAAACCAGAAAAACTTTCTCCAGCCAATCACTTTTGTGCTCTATTTTTTCCAAGCTACTTTTATAAAGGAAGTCATATATGCCCCTTTTGGTATGAGATGGAGCCCATTAAACCTGGTGGGTTGTAACACAACAGCAATGACACTGTCAGCTTAAATAATCAACTTGCAAACCACAACTTTCTTCATGGCATCAGTTCCAATGGTTTTAACAACCTTGTTGTTTTTCCACTGACATCAGTGTATGCTGAGGAGGTGTGAGAAGGAGAGCAAGAAGTGGGCAAAGTCTGGCCTCTTTGCCAGAATAGCACCACAGAGTATAAGACATTTGCACGTCTTTTTGACTAAGTAATTTCACACCTGTCACAGGAGAGAGTCAAATACAATGCTTAAATCTTTGATATACCCTGAGGTTCCATCACTTCATCTCTCCTGAAACACAAAATTGTTCATTTCTCATTAATTGTCCTTTATGCAGAGAGTTTTCAATTAAACTGGGAATAGTGTTACACTCTTTACTTTGTGATATTAGTCCCCAAAGATTAATAGATTGCTCGTAATTTCTGAATTGCCGTCTGTGTTCTACTACGCTCTCATCATTTGTTCTGATTATGAGACCAAACCAGAAAGTGTCTCACAGAGAGTGGCAGTAGCCATCTGGATCCCTGGGGGAGCTGTTTTGGCAGAAAGAATGGCCAACTCAGTCTGAATGCAATGACAAACCTAAAGTGATTGCACAGAAGCCTACAGCTCCACGGAGGATGCCATCCAAACTTAGGTTCGATTTACTAACTCCTAAGCAATTCCATCTAACAAGGCGTCTTTGTGCACAGTCAGCTTTGTGTGCTTCTGAGTTGAAAAAGAGACAAAAAAGAAAATAAAAACCTTATAATTTTAGGAAAAACTGATTTTTAAAACTAAGTCTTCTGAAGAGACAATATTAAACAAAGTCATCACAACACATTTTCTTAAAGAAGTCACACTGTGTCACTAAGCTGTTATACTTGCTACCCTGCTTTTATCATTCTTGTTTCATACTTGCACTCAGTAAGTACCACACAGGTGTTGCAACAACGTTGCTCAGATTAACTCCGTGCTCTAAAATACTACAGATTTCAGAAAAAAAGTATGGTTTTATATTCACAATCCTGTGATCAAAAAAGAGCTTTACTGGGGATGTTAATAAAGATAATTCATGCTTTAACCCTCTTGGGTCTGAAAATAATTCTCCCTACAAGGAAGCAGAGCTATAATCAGCTCCTGCTGCGATTGCATCAGCTGCCAAAGCCCCAGTGATGTCCACCATCATCGGTGGTCCCCTGCAAGGCTCTGAGAGACCACAGTTATCTAACCTAGCTCACAATCAGTGATTTTCTTCATAACATCTCTGTAATCTTTCAAGCGTTTGGTTTTGGGAAATAGTCTGTGTTTTGATCTTTTTGCCCTGTGATTTCTGGGGCCTCCAGTGCAAGACAGCCATGGACCTGTTAGATCAGGTGCAGGGGAGGGTCACGGAAATATCTGAGGGATGGAACAAATCTCTTATGAACACAGTCTGAGAGAGCTGGGGCTGTTCAGCCAACTCTCTTCAGAAGAGCGTGCTCTGGGTGAGATCTCATTGCAGCCCTTCAGTACTTAAAGAGCCTTTTAAGAAAGACAGAGACTTCGTGCCCCCTTCCTCCTCCTCTATCTTAGCTTTTATTGTTGAGCAGAGCTCATGTGATATGGACTATCACTTTGGTCAGTTTGGATCAGCTGTCCCAGCTGTGTCCCCTCCCAAGACCTTGCCCACCCGCAGTCTACTGGTGAGGGGGGAGTATTGGAGACACAGCCTGGATGCTGTCAAGTACAGCCCAACAGTAGTCAAAGTGCTGGCGCTGGTTATCAATACCTTTCTAGCTACCAAGGCACAGCACTCTAAGGGCTTCTAGGGGGAAAAATAACTCCATCACAGCCAGACCCAATACAGCATCCAGGATTTTTATTTCTGGTATTTTAAGTTTTGGTCCATCTCAATTAAAATCAGTTAGAAGTCAATTTCACAGCTGTTGGTTTTTAAGATCTCACAAAAATGATAATTCACTGCTAGGCAATAATTTACTTCAGCACAGCAATTCCCAGGATAAAGCTGACACATTTTTAAATCTCTCTCACTCTCCCTTTCTCATATCCATCCTTCTGTAAACCAGGGCTGGGGAAAGGACAATGATCTTTTTTCTTGAGAAGTATGGGAAGGAAGGAGAATACAGATCTGTTTAACTCACCCACAGCCACATCTCACTGAAACTATTTTCCAGGTATAAGGTGAACAGAAGCTGTCTGGGCCTTGTCCACTGAAATCTGAACCCTCCTTGTGCTTCACTTTGCCTACACTAAAGGCATCTCATGGAAAGATGAGCCTGAATGCAAGACATTCCAAGATGAGAGTTTGAGAGAGGTTTTTTTTAATGTGAAATCTCCTTTTTCTTGGTTAAAATGTTTGGACTATATTTGCATTTTGAAATCTATCCTAAGCACCCTCCAGATGGATCAGAACAAGATCAGTCCTCTGGTGGAATTTATTTTTTAAATAAAGGTTGAAAAAATTGCGCTCAAAACCTTAGACACATTTTCAAGTGGACAATTAAACCTGACTGCCCCGTGGGGGGTGGCCTTCAGTGCAAGTTGGTTGCCAGTACAAGTCTACTTAATATATTGTATATTATTTCTTTCAGGTTTATTTGGTTTATATTGGACTGCATAGAACTGAAAGTAGATGGGGCAATAGGCATTACCTGAAGCTATGTACTTGGATTGCTCACAGGGGAGAGAAAGACGGGGAGGAGGAGTATCCACCCTGGACCCCCAAATCCAGCCAGGAGCTGCACCTGGATGTCACGTTCAGTAGCATGATGCAGAGCACCTCTGGAATGCAGCCAAGAGACGGATGCCATGGGGCTTGGTTCGCTTCTATGAGGAATACAGGAAGTTTTGCCCAGATCTAGTGGAATTCACTTCATATATCTTTTCAGAGCAAATCTAAGTCCAGCATTGCAAAACTTGAATATTGAATCATTAGCTCAGCTGGTGTATTACTGACTTCTGGTAAATCTCAAGCTTATCTTTCCTTCGGGACAAAATTCAGTTTATTTGTATAGAAAGTAGCAAAATGATGCCTTGATCTCAATTAGTTGCTAATGTTATATGAACGCTCATCTTTAATAACCACAGTCTACAGAGGCCTGAGAAAGGGTCAGGTAAAGAGGATCTGGATTTAGTTGAATCCTGATAAAACTCTGTTTCCAACACCAGGTCTAAACATTATCCAAGTTTACCTTCCCTCTGCTAAAGACCATGCTTTCAACAGTAATGAATTAACATAGCTCCCACAAAGCTAGTGGGATTATGCATGTACAGCACTAACCGATAATTGAAGCACATCCATTTTATTCAACATTATTTTCACATCTTTTCCCCAATGGATGGCTCCCACTTAATTCCACCAAAGTTATTAAAATAGATCATATGCTATCTGCCTGCAACCTTACCCTCCATTACCTATATGTGATATGGTTAGTTCTGAAGAGTTAATTACAACTGTAATTAATATATTCCCAGTCATCTACTCAACATGGAGGCAGTCTTTGTTTTATTTTGTACAGCATTCTGTGCATCGAGGTAAGTTTAGACGCAAATTATCAATTGCTGTATCCCAGTGTATCACCTGCAAAGTACTTTTAGAGGGTGAGACACGAATGCCACTGTAGAAACATTTCTCATTTATTCCTGATGTGGACAAACATGCCTTAACTGCAGCTCGCTACTAAATTAAAAAAAAAAAAAGCACCATTGCAAAGAGTCAAACATCTGCCCAATTCCAAAGAGCAGCATCAGAGCACTTAAACAAAAACACAGCAGGGAATTTAATCATGAGAAAACTGAAGTGAAAGAAGGTTTTGTATGGGCACAGCTAGTTTTAGTTCTTTCATGGCAAAAATAAAGGGGTCAGAGAGATCAAGAGGTCACCCATTCATGGGTTAAAACAAAAAGAAAAAAAAGAACAAAAAGGACTTTTCTATAATCTACTATGCAGTGCTAGGAAATGTCCAGATCAGGGCTTCCCCACCCTGTATTCTACCCACCTTGGAGGATAAAGAAAACAAAATCCTTCAGCTTCAACCTCCCAGTCAGCTTTTATCATAATCCATATTATTCGCAAAATAGACTGGAGGTGACTTATGTGGTGACCTCTCACCACAATTCAGAACGAGTCTTAATGAACTAGGGTAATTCATTCCTCTGGCAGAGCTTATGAGATAAGGCAAAACTGCACTGGTGGGCTCAGCAGACTGAAATGTTAATCTTTTGTAGTCCCTGCTCCAGAGGACCCCCAGGTCAAATCTTGGTGCTGCCGAGAAGTAGCAGCGCCTTTGTTTGGGGTTGGAGAAGCATGGTTCTTGATTTCAGTGTTGCTATTCACTCTGCAGAATGTAGTGTGTGTGTGTGTTAGTAAAAACAGCCTGTAAAGTTATTTAAAACCATACAACAGTACTGTCTGTTGAAAGGCAGAGAACAAAGGCTTAAAACAAGAAAAAAAAAAGGGGAGGGGGGTGAATTTAAGGAGTCTGAAACAAAAAAGACAATAAGGCTGTGCTCCCAACCTGCACTTCTGGCTCTTGTCCTCCTCTCTGGGTCATTAAAAATTCACTGTGACATTGCTTCAAGAGTTAGAAACTCCAAATGAAATGGCTTTGATTATTCATTACAAAACAGGAATGCATACCATTTCATCCTACCATAGCAGCAAAAGTATGATTTACCTTATCAAATGTGATAGAATGTAAACATGTTTCATTTTCTCTCTTCCCTGCTCCAAGATAAGCTAGCTGTTTCTGAAGTCCAGTGTACAGAGCAGTCACTGGCATTTTTTCCTTTGAAACAGTAAAACAGGGGTATTGAGAAAGACGAGGATCTGTTTAAAGTTACAGCGGAAAAGTATGGAGCAAAAAATTGATCTGAAATCCCCATGTCTCAAGTTCCCACCCCAGCTTTTCTGCTTGTGCTTTTCTTTCTCTTGGCCCTGGCAGCGCTTGCAAGGCAGCAGGACCACTGAAAAGGCCTTTGGACATCTGACCAAAAAAAAAAAAACAAGTGAGGAGAAAATTATAAATTGCGGGCCTGAATGTAAATAAAGTGATGGAGAAGGGTTAGCAAGGAATGGTCTAGGAGGCTTCCTGGGAAAAAGAGAGTGGAGGTAGAGTTAGAAAAGAGTTTTAAAACTGATTAAATGGTTTGCTATACTCGATCTCTTTTTCCAGAAGACAACAAGGTGGATGTACATAGGAAATAGAACTTCTCTAATACAGTAATAGCAGACTCCAGACTGCTGGAAAATTATATTTAGGTGGAGAAAATATAACTGGGAACTGCTCACAGGCATCCTGACCTCAGCAAGTTTGGTCCTGGACTTCGCCAGGAGGCTGCTCTGCTGGCCACAAATGTGTCACATCCAGGATGGAGTCAAAAGACCAAGGAAAAATCTTGGTTTCTCTTAAGTCATGGTGAAATTTCTGCTATATTGCAATCGGGTTGCAATGTTGGGCTGTAGGCTGACCCCAGTGAGATGGGAATGTGTGGTAGGAGCTACTTCGAACTACTGACACATTTGTGAATTTATTAGAAAATTATTCTGTTACTGACAACTGCAGGTGGACTTATGCCTTTGTGGTCAGGGGTGATGAAAGACCAGTTCTGAGATCCTCTCAGTATACACTGTCTTAAAGCACTGTCTCCTTTTGTTTTTTTCTTGTTGTTCTTCTTTCCATGTTGAACTTGAGACTGTTTGAATGATGAGCCACACAAAACACAATTAACTGCCATGGAAACTACTCAGTTTTCAGCTCAATGTGATCAACTCACTTGCATATTATTATTGTTTTTGTTGACTATTATTGCTATTAATTTTTAGAAGTAGAGTATGACTAATGCACCTAGGGATGTGTGGATATTGTATGGCACAGAAAGGCAATTTGGCTTCAGTTATAATGTTACGTTTTTCACCTTGACCTAATTTCTGCAAAGGAGAAATGAGAGAAAAGTTGGTTCTAGACAAGAGAGAATTGCAGGGGAGGTTTTGAATAGCGGTGAGTGCCACATCACATCAGAGTCCACAGGATTCTTTTCAGTGGAAACCTCAGTGAATAAGCCATGATCTTTCACACAGGTACTTCGATTGGGTAACTAGGACAGCAGGTATAAGGACCATGACAGAGGGCAAAGGGCACTCACCTCTAGAAAGAGAAGTTCCTCCAAATATAATGTCACTAATCTAAAGTCAGTGTATCCCGCAAACACATTACATCTTTGCATGCGTCCTTGACAAATAGGACCAAGATTTTTTTAACCATTTTTCTTAGTCTTTTCCCCCTCTTACTATGATTTCTTTTTTACTCAGTTGCACAGCTTACAGATTTCTCAAACCTGGTCCTACAACCAATTCACAGATGGACATACAAGCAAGACTGGAAACTGAACTTGAGTGCTGTATTAAGAAGACTCACCACTTTACTTCTGGGTAATTAAAGCTACTCATAGTTAGATTTTGTGCAACAACAAGGAGGAATGATTTCAACAAGTTGATAGTTTTCTTTTGTGGCCAAGCATTTGAAGAATATTTCTGCTGTGACAGCAACTCATGTCAATGCATGCCAGTCATCTAAGTTTGAAGAATACTTCTGCTCTGAAGGCTGCATTCCTATAAAATTATAGGGAAAGAATTTTCTTCTTCTTCATTTTCATTACTTTCTTTAGGTTGGATCTCTAATGACTTCTATCAAAAAAAAAAAGAAAAGAGGGAAAGTAAGAAAGAATTTCTACTGTGGAGCAATTTACTTGGTGAGCCCAAATAAAATATACAGTTGTTATCCCAGAGTAAAGCCCTATAATTATACCCATTCTTTTATTTCCTACGAGTTTGTACTTTACAATCCACTAAACCAAATGGCCAGATTGCTCAGCTATGCAGATCCCTTGTAGTCTACTTAGCCAAGGGTGAAATTAATTGAAATTCAATGGTGATATGCTGATTTACAAGTAGACGATCTCAGAATACCATAGAAGTCTCTTTTGCTTTTGAATGGATGAGTGATTAGATTTAGATTAGAGAGCTTATATAAACATAGAAAGATAAACAGTTGCCATAGCCTTTTCTTAGATCATAAAAAATAATCCGATTCAGGGTTAGCTTTCTAAAAAGAACAATCTGCAGAAAGAAAAATAAAGGAGCATCTTAAGCTGCTGTCACCACACTCTAAAGTGCCCACACAATAGGTTCACTTCAGAGTGAAACCAGTTCTCCTTTTGGTTCATTTGCTGACATTGTCTGATGGGCAGCTTTGCTCTTTGCCAAGAGCGGTTCAGAAATCCTGAGTGAAAGGTTCAGAGCTGGACGGAGCAGACAGTCATTCATCCATTTCACGATCACAAAATTCAGGCACCTATGTGGCTTGTGAACAACTGAAAGCCAGGATGTGAGAAAGGCTGCATGCTCCTGGAGCAAGTGCCTGAACTTGGGCCCCCAGAAGCATTTAACCAGAAATTTGCCTAGAGGGTCTTTTTGCCATTTGTGTTTTCTGCTTCCCTCTGTCTCTGAAATGGTTTCTTTTTGATGAATGATTGCTATCTGCCACCACTCCCCTTTAGGTGAAACTTTATGCCCTTTAAACAGCACTGACTAAAGATCAGGGAGTAAAAGAGAAGGAAGAGAGAAAATACCTCTGTCGGGAAGTGTTGGAAATCCAGGAGAGCAACCTGGGTCTCGTTCACTGGTTAGTTATTGAAAACACAAAACTTTGCCTTAAACACCCCTGAAGCATCACATTTAACCTCTGCCTGACCAACCTGTGCAGGAAGGTGCCAAAACAGTCGCTGCCTTAGCAGGGATGAATTTGTGGGCAAATAAACAGCTATCTCTGTATACCAGGTTTTTGTGTAAGCAGAGCCCTCATACCACATCTGAGTATCTGGGCTGCTGACCCAAAAAGTAGGGTACTGCCTGTGCCTCTTGCCCACCTGTCTACCCTCCCTTACTCAAACACCTAAATGGAAAACACTACCCGTGACAGAAAGTTAACATGGATGTGGGAGGCTCAGACCACAGGGATCTTGGACTGAGCTAAGGTCAAAAAGCCATTGCCAAATATGTGATTAAAAAACAAAAAGGCTTTGAGCATTAAATCTGCTTTGTTATTAATGTCTAAGGTTCTCTCTCAGTCAAAAAAAAAATCAGTTTGGTTTCTCTTGAGTGAACGCTAATAAAGCGACAAGCAAAGTGAGCAGGACTTGGTGTTAACCTGCCCAAGTGACTGACCTCACTAGAAAAATCAGGTTTTGTCCACCATCAAATTGCAGGGATCAGCTAAGAACGATCAGCTAGGATCTGGACATTTCATGAAGAGCTGATATTATATAAACCTATGTTTTCATTACAGAACCTCTAAAAGAAAGAGTTGGACCTTTTTGCTTATTCTGATCCCAGACAGACTCTTCATCTTTAGCACAAGCGCTTCTAATTCACAGTCCCAGCAAAAAAGTTATGAGCTGAAGTAACAGGAAAGCTGTTGTACCACTGCTGTCCTTAGAGACAAGATAAAAGGCACAGAATGTTCCCTTCATCCCTAGGGTTGCCCCTGCCTGACTGAGGAGTCGGTTCAGTGTGTTGCCTCACTTGCTAAATTGCCACTTAGAGGAAGACACAGCTAAACGTGGTCACCACTGGAGATATGCCTTCTGTGCAGTGATGAAGTCATCAGGTGGCCACTAGATAAGCCAGCTAAAGAGGGTCAAGAAAGCTGTCCTCTTGATAGCAGCATCTTAATAGCTTTCTAAAAACAGTAGGCCATCAAGTACCCAGACAATTTAATTTCACTTCTCAGCTGGAAAATAAGTACAGTAGTTACTTTCATTCAGAAAAGAGGGGAAAGGAGAACTCATCTGCCCATTGATTCATTTGTTCACTCATTTCCTGTGTTAACTCCAAGGTACTGTAAGCTGCAAACTTTCAGAAAACTTTATATGCCAATACACAATGACACTTTAGCATCAATAGTATTTTCCCTGACACCTTTGTAAGCTCTTAGGTTGCTTGGTCACCTTGTTATGGTTTAGGAAATGTCTAGGTAGCATGCAGAGAGATAGTCTTTGCATAAATGTATTCCTGCTACTCTACCTAATAGTGATACAGTTAATAACATGGATGTATGGAGTGGGCACCTCTATCTCCTTAAGCTTGTGAAAAAATCTGGTGCTGAATTAGTTTTTCCATTTTGGCATAGATTGCAATAAAGTGAGAGCCGCTTATAGTCTTCCAGAGTTTCTTGCAGACTTGCACAGACACAGACACACTGTTAAATTATAGTCTCTAACGAATGGTTAAACAAAAATCTGGAGAAGGTCCAGCTTTTCCCAGTTTCGTCATAAATGGTTCAGGACACACATACTTTCATTTTGTCATTAACTGGATTGGAATGGTATTTCATTATGCCAATGGCAGTGTTTGGAGATATGTGTACCTGTTGGGTTTTTTTGTGCAGATTTAGAAAGCTGCCGAATGACTAAGATAAAGCAGAGATTTGCTTTCTGCCTTGCTCAATCTTCATCACAGTGGGACTGCAGTCCCAGAGTACAACCACAGTAAAGATCCCAGCCGTAAGGCTCTCCACAGCAAAGCCACTGATTGCTGTCAGATTAATATAGACTGGCACCAGAGCAACAGACAGTCCGGAGTGGCAAGAGCAAACCTGTGATTTATCTGCCAAATTTAGGACGTGTTGTATATAGTGACTTATAATAGTATTTGAAACATCTTTTGTTCCAGTGATGCACTTTATCCAGTGCTTTGATATGGCTACAGCTCTTCAGCTCTGCATGCTACACTTGATAAGCTGAAGACACGCCTGTAGGTCTAAAACTTCATGGAGAGGACTCCATCAGTGCTGGGATGCATGGCATTTAACCGCAAGAAATAATGGCTCTTACTTGTCTTGATGGAACTGTTTTGACTGGTCAACAGAAGTCTGTGTGGTAACTGAAAAACTTTAATAATGTTTTTAATTATTACGGTTATCAGAACTGTCCCTGTCAGTTTTCTAAGCTAGAATACATGTTTTTCAAATCACTGAATGTAAATGCTTTCAAATAAGACAGTCTGGAATCCCTTAAAATGCTCCCACCAATGTTGCACTGGCAGGGTCTTTTATATTCTGTGCAACTTTGCAGGCAGAAATCTCATCAAGGTACCAAATTAAACTGTCATGCTGCTCTGTGACTCCTGAACTGCTGGGACGCCCCAGCTGTAATGCATGTTATTAATAACACCAAGTTGTCGGGAAAACAGTTTCCAGGTCATATTGTAAAGGCAGCTAATTGGTAACAATGAATGACAGATTCCCTTTAAAGTTCTGGAAATAACTGGATGCAAACAATGTCACGTGACACAAAATATAGAGACAGACAAGATTAATACTTTTTTTTGGCACAAAAAAAGACAAACCAAAGTATTTGCAGAGAATCTAAAGCATCCAAATGCTTCACTTTTCAGACAGGAATTAGTCTGCAGGCAGCATAGCAGGAGAATGAATAAATAATGTGGGTCAGGGTTGATTATTATCGTTAATCTATAATAACTAGCTAACCAAACGCAAAGTAAAGGTTAAATTTCCAGAGGTGTTGAGATACTATTGATAGCTTCACATGACCAAATTAAGACCACCAATCTGAAGCTTATACTTCAGATTCCCTCTTTAACCTTTGGAGAAACAGAGGCACTGCTGGGGCATAATTCATCACATCTGCAATAGTTGTGGACAATGCCTCTTTTAACAGCGCCTCTTCCTTAACACCAAGCCTAAATATAGACCAAGGTGCTTAGCTTAGATGGGGACTTCGAAGTTTAAGCAAGATGAATCACATTTTTTTGTGAATGAAAGCCATGTAAGAGTGGCCTGTCCGGAAAGATGGGTGGAAAGATGCACTGCATATGCACCACGTCAGTAAGTTTGGGAGTCAAACTGTCCCAGGCTGTGACTTCTCCCTTAGTGGCCGCAGCTTCATTAGTAGGAAAACCAAAAAACCCATATAAAGCACTGTTCGAATGACTTCTGTTTATTGCTTAGCTTATTAAAACAACCTGTTACCAATTTTGCATACTAAGGAGTAACATATAGCCCCTCTGGGATCTGCTGTTCAAGCAGCCTCCAGGGACAGGGCAGACACTCAGGATTTAAACATCTCCTGTACTTACACTGAGCAGGATGCCTACATCCCATGAGTGCTTCCAGTCTGAAGACAGAAAGGGATTTAAGCAGAACACAGGTGTAATCATATCACTCTGCAGCAGGGTGAATTTCATCCTTGGTGCCTCAACTCATCATCTACAAAATGATTCAGAGATACACAGGCTATATGGCCAGAGGGATCTGTCTCCAGTCCTTCACAACACACAGAAAAAACAGCTATTCCCAAGAGGTGGATTAAGCCTTTTGAAAGATAGCTAATCTTGTTTTAAAGAACCAGAATGATGATGAGTCTACCACCTCTCCTGGTAAGGTGTTGTGATGCTTAATTACTCTCCCTGCCAGAGAATTGTACATTCCTTCAAGGTGGAATTTGTTTAACTTTGTCTTCCAGCCAATGAATCATGTTATGCCTTAGTTTGCAAGACCGAAAAGACCTCCCTGTCTAAAAGTTTATCTGGGCATTGGTGCCTGCATACGGAAGCCAAGACCTTGTCAATTTGCACATTGATGAACAGCAGACGGTGAACTCTGTAACCTCCTTATCGTACAGGCTGTCTCCCTGGATCTTGTTTTTGGACTCCCTTGCAATTCTCTGAAGCTTTCTTTTGTTGCTCTTCAACTCAATGGAGGAGAGACAGGACAGGATGACTGCAGGGCACCCTGGGCTTGGTGCCCTGCTTGATCATGTGGCTATGGGAACATTTGACCTGCAGCATGCAGAATGAGAACTAAGCTTGGCTGTTGGGTTTCACTTGCTGTCTTAACAACTCCCCTCTGTCTCCATCCAATATTCATCAGGGCCAGCTCTTTTCCAGTAGAACCACACAATTTTGTCTACTTTAGAGCAGATGATATGGTCTGCACAGAAATTTCTGAATTTTATCTACCTCTTTGTCAGATTTTAACTGTACATGCTTTTTTACCCCCTCCCTGAGATCCAGAGAGTAATTGTTATATTGTATGGGTTTTTTTAAAAAAGTATTTATCCAGCCTAAATTCACTGCCAGACACTCTCATTGGGTAACTTCTTGGTCTTGTTTTTAAAGCTGGGTTCCTGACAGGTTAAATGGAAACTGTGTACAAAGTACAAAACATTTTCTACATAAGTTTAACTAATCATACATCTTTTCTGTCTGAATTACTGTTTCAATCTTCTTCCTCTTACGTAGAGATTCTCTCCTCAACTAGAGCCAATTTCATAATTTCTCTGCTACTTGTGTTGCATCTCTCTGAAGTTAATACTGAACACATGCCAAATGATACCATTATTTCACAATATTTAAAATGTTACATTTATAGCATAGTAACATACAATATAATATTTTCTTGCCTTTTTGACTACCATTGATCCATTACTAGAGAAACTTCCAGTGAATTTTGTGCAAGCAGAATCCACCTTTTTTTTCTTTTTCCCTTTACTGGGGGTGCGGGTTTTCAGACACTCAACAATCAGGCAATATATCAGGAAAATCTGGAAAAAAATGCAACCAGCTTTCTCAGATTAAGGTTGTTAAAGAGCATTGAAGTTCAGCCTTGGTTAAAAATAAAATTGTGAAACCAAGTGGCAACAGAGCTGTAGAAATAATGCATCCTAGCATGAGTCTTGATATGTGTTGCCTCTCTACTCCACTTTGGTGAGACCCCACCAGGAGTACTGCATCCAGCTCTGGGATCTTCAGCCCAGGAAGGACATGGACCTGTTGGGGTAAGTCCAGAGGAGGCAACAAAGCTGATCAGAGGGCTGGAGCACCTCTCCTGTAAAGACAAGCTGAGAGTTGGGGGTGTTCCATCTGGGAAAGACTCTGGGGTGCTCCTTCCAGTGGGCTCCATGAGACAACACATGGCATGGAATGATGGGACAAAGGTGAATGGTTTTAAATCAGAAGAGGAGAGATTTATATTAGATATCAAGATGAAATTCTTTACTGTAAGGGTGGTGAGGGATGGACAGAAAAATGGTAGATGCCCCATCCCTGAAAATGTTCAAGGTTAGGTGGGATGGAACCCTGGCAACGTGGTCTAGTGGAAGGTGTCCCTAACCATGGCAGGGGGTTTGGAATTGGGTGACCTTTAAAGGTCTCATGCAACCCAAACTACTCTGTGATTCTATCATTCTTTAAGGTCAGAAGAAGGTGGGTTTTTACATAAGAAGTGGAGGACCCTTCTAGTGTTTTATCACCAGAACAAGAAGCAGGGGGGAATGAAAAAAAGAACTGTCCCCGAAGAGTTATTCATCAGTTCAGATGAGATCACATCTGCAAAATCTGCAAGGTAGCAGTTCTTGGGACATGCTGACAGCAACACAAACCTGACTGGGGCCCTGCAACTCTAATCAGCTTCACGACACTGTGGCTGAACTGCAAATGCTGTGCCTTGCAGCAGCAACCTGTGGTCACAGTGGTGGATTATTCTCCAACTGCTGCTACAGCACTGCAAGCAGGGTTTTGCAAAGGTAGGATGAAAAAAGGAGACAGTGGATAAATATATAAATAAAACCTGAGGAAGACAGTTGGAAGGACTGATGACCAAGTGGGGCTACGTGTCCTAACTGGCAAAAGAATGCTTCCAAATCATGGCATGTATAGATATATACGTGAAAAAGAGAAAGGGACAAAGAGGGAAGACAGAAAAGATTATGATGGCAGTAGAAATGGGGAAAAAACCAACCTGGACAGTAGAAAGAGTGGTGTTCATGAAAAAAGATAGCCCTGCACAAAGGTCATAGGTTAACAGTAGAAGTGGTAAATGCAAATTCTAGATATGTAGACTTGGTAAGAATAGTCTCATTCCCATAGGACAATGAGAAACTAAGGTCTGGTAGAAAAGGGATGCTTAAGAAAAAGCTCTAGGTTTTCTTTTGACTCTGACAATACCTCTGCCAATATGAAGCTGTGAGCAAGCTATTGTAAAACTGTGAGTCTTGTGTCTGTTTTGCTTAAAAGATAACTGAGACAGGAATACCAACCAGTTTATAGATATTATTTATGCCCAGACATAATTTTGAAAGTACCTTGTAGTTATGGGATAATTAAGTATTGTAACAGCACTTGAATAAATTTTATCATTATCAGTTTTGGAAATAGGGAAGGTAAGGCACAAGAAATGTAAGATCAGAAGTTTGGCATCCATGCACATGTTAAAATAAATAGTTCAAGGCTCTTATTTCAGACTGGGTGCCTGATTGTTCAGCAATTCATTGCAATCGTGTGGAAACAGGATTTCCCTAAAGTGGGATTCCTGCACTACTTTAAAAAATGCTAAGAATGTAAAACAGGAACTTCTGGAGGTCTAATTAAATAGATCGTAGTCTGACAATGCTTCTTTCTTAGCACTGTCAACACCCACTGCCTCTTGCAGAAGCTAAACTAGCTTGGATTTCCGCAGCAAGCCTCTCCTCAGGGCTCCCAGAGCTCACTAGCCTCAGTGACCCCAAAAGCCAGTGCTTCGTGTCCTCATTTACCTGAGAGCCAGCACGAACTCTTCCTTGCTTCAACCAGGATCCTGGCTCTCCTGTGGGCAGTTTTGAGCTCTCTTATCTGCTCAGAGCCTTTTTGAAGATTTTTCCTGCTGTGGTGGACTGAAAACCACAGGCAGAACAGCAAACTATAGCTAAAGCAGGAGGTAAGTGTCCCTTTGCATGTGCTTCAAAGCAAGAACACTCCTGTGGTTTTCTACCTCCCACCACACCCTGCAGCTTTAGAGCTGTTTCAGGGCCAAACCTGGCCTAAAAACCCTGTCCTCAACCTCTTTCTTGCTCATGGAAATAAAAATTGCCCATGGAGATTAACACAAGTGAAGGCAGGTCATCTAACACAGGTTAAGCATATTTCTGCCATTGCCTCATCCTAATAATTTCCCCAACAAGACTTCCATAGACCTGTTGGAGAGAGGTCAGAGAAAGCCAACAAAAATGGTTGGAGGGATGGAACCCTACTCCTGTGACAACGACAGTCTGAAATTAAGTTGTTCAGCTTAGAGAGGGCTTCAGGAAGATCTTAGAGCTTCTTCTAGTTCCTAAGTGGGTTACAAGAGAATTGGAAAGGGACTTTTGACAAGGGTATGGAATGACAAGACAAGGGGGAATGGCTTTAAACTAAAATAAGAGAGACTAAGATCAGATATTAGGAAGAAATTCTTTACTATGAGGGTGGTGAGGCATGGTCACAGGTCACCCAGGGAAGTTGTGAATATCCCATCCCTGACACTGTTCAAGGTCAGGTTGGATGGCACTTGGAGCAATCTGATCTAGTGGAAGGTGTCCTTGCCCATGCCAGGGGCATTGAAACTAGATGATCTTTAATGTCCCTTCCAACCCCAGTCACTCTGCCATTCTCTGATTCCAGGCTGCTAAAATACAGTGTGTGACTAAGCTTGCTCTACATGCAAACGCATGATGGAAAGGCACTGAGCAGGCTACTAAACTAAGATCCCAATTATGAGCACCAGGATATCACTTCTAATAAGGCAGGATGCAAATGGCCTCTCTCTGCCTTGCCACTCTTTGCAGGCCAAGGTACCCGCCTTTGTGTACACACACACTGAGGACCACTCGTCTTAATGACACAGACGATGAAAACTTAACACCAAGCTCAGGTAATGTGCATTGACAAGGTTTTATCTGCTGCAAATAAATGGCACTTTACCATCCTTTTAGTATTTAAAAAAAAACCTTCCGTAAAAACCATGAGCTTGTTTTGCCGGCATTAAATAAAGAAAGGATCTGGAGAGGCATCTATCTATCCTTCCATCCATCCATCATTAGATGTAATTTAATACTTAATGACATTTGTGATCATCATGCTATGCTTGTAATTGAAAATGAATAATTGAAATTCCAATTACCACAGGGGTCAGTGTAAGGGGAATTCGTATAGTAACTTGCTAGGCAATAGCCTAAATTTGCAGTCATGTTAGGACTGCAAACAACGTGTCTCATTCTTCAATTATTTATGGGGAAATGTCATCTTAATTTCGCTTAGCTATTTCTGCAAACAGGCTGGGCATTGTCCTGAAAGGCAGAAAATCTAGACTTCCTCATGCTCATTCAGCACCTAGCTGGAGAGTCCCAGATCAGCACTCCTGTGGGAGTCCCCATTGGCATCTGTCCTTACCAGAGCAGCTGAAGGTATCACCAGCGGACTAAGGGCACTTCAATACAGACCACACATCTGTCAGCATGAGGGAAATGGCAAGAAAGCACAGAGTGCACAAGACCAAGAATACATGATACCAGTGGAGTTAGCCCTAAATAATCGATCTTCAGCTTCAAACAACATCCAGTGGCAAATCATCAACATAACAAAAGAGGCTCATTTTCAGGCTATTAGCTGCTTGCAGTACAAGGAACTTTTCTGGCTTTCTCAGAAATCTGATCCCCTAATGACTGCAGAAAGGGCAACAGGACAGAAAATAATTACAGTCTGTCAGACAGTCTGGCATTCAACCATCCACATGGTCCAGCAGACGGTGTCAAAGATTTGACCTCAAGGGGGTTTAAAGCCCATTGTCAGAAAATACTCATCTAAATGGTCTACAGAGCATCCTACAGCTGATCAATGTCTTAAGTGAGCAATACTTAGCAGCTGAAATGTGTTTGATTAGTACATCTAACCCCTGATTGATTGGTTTTCTAAATAATTAATTGCCTTGTTTGTGGGGGAATGAAATAAAACTTTAATAAGTGACAAGGATCTCAGTGTCTCTGTAGCAGGCTACAAGAATTTTAAATCTGCTTTTCACTGGTCAGTTTAAAATTCACATATGAAACCACCTGTGTATTTACATCTAGAGTTTCAAAATTTCACTGCTTTCCTAATACCCAAAAATGTATGTCAGTGGAAATTTCCTTTCAACTTGCTTCAATGCCAGAAATTATACATATTGCTTTCACTTGTGTTTTAATTCATCTGATCTTTCCAGAAAGATACAACCGGTTTGGGCATTAAACTTCAAACACATTACTTTAAAAAAAAGGTATGAATACAACACAGTATATACTCATACAGGTTTTTTGAATAGGCTGGTGATCAATTTACATTGGACCTTTGCGTATAGGCAAGTCTCCTTCAGATTTTCTTTGAACCCAGTAGAAGCAAGTATCTCCAGAAGGCAACTTAATAGAACAGGTCATGGAGGGGAATTAGAGTAATTGCTAAGGCTGGAAAAGATCTCTAAGTTCATCGAGTCCACTCTTTAGGCCAGCACTGCTAAGTCAACCATTAACCCATATTCCCAAGTGTTACATCTACATGTCTTTTGAATACTTCCAGGTATGATGATTCCACCACTCACCTGGGCAGTCTATTCGAATGTATGAAACTGGTCTCATCTGTCTTAAGATGCATCTCCTCCCAGTGCCCGGGTTTGTGCAGTGACTCCTACCCAATGTGTTAGGCTCTATGTAGTTTGATCAAAAGAGTGCAGAGTGCCTCTGACAACCCACTGCAGATTCAGGTTCACAGGTAGAAGGAGACATGCAGCCTGTGATAACCAGCTCCAGCAGCAGGTTTATACACAGTCCTTTGTTAATACAATCTGGAGGGATTGATTATTCCTGCAAGTACAGCCTGCTTTGAAATGCAACTAGCAGGACTGAAATGATTTACATCCTTTCCACACAGATACCAGGGTGAAGGGTAAGAAATAATCATATCACAGTCTGATCCTCACCCATCCAGTAATGGCCCTCTGGCCTTGTCCAATAAAAGCAAGTACCACTTTTTTACTAGAAAGAAAAAGGAATGGAAGTTTTGGACAGAATTACCTGGAAAAGGCTCATCTGAGCATACAAGTTGCCCTTCTGTGCCTAAGGATCTTCCTCCTTCCTCCTACCACCTATCAGCAATGAGTGCCCCCAACTCCAACCTTAGCACATTGCACATGCACACTCCCATTGAGACCTAAATTCATCTTTGCAGCAAATAAATACTTCCTAAATATTCCCAAATATCTGTACCCCAGGACATACATTAGGTGCTCTTCCCCATATGGCCCTCAGTTACCTTGGCCTGAGTGTTTCTTGGCAGGACTGCATAACAGGTGCTAAAGGGACAGTCACCAACGGAGCACTCAGGTCCTGAATTTTTAGATGAAGAGGAACATGTCCCTCAAAATTCAACCAACATCCTTTCCTCTTTGCCACAGAAACACCACTGCAGGAGACAGAGCATGGCCAAGCCAAGTGCTAGTTGGTCTGCCATACTGAGCCAGCCACTTTCACTGCAGGTCCATGGCATGAAAGAAGTTTTTCTATATTGCAGTTTAAACTTTGAAATCTCTTGGTGTATGAATGGTAACGTGTTAAAATTATCTTCATGTTGTTTGATCCTGTGCCTTTTTGGGTCAGTACTACCACATTGCCATGCAGGTCACAATGCTGTTATTAATGTCAGATTTATAAGGACCATCAGTGGGTGAAGTGTCCTTAGAGAGGCTTTTTAAACAAACCTGACTTCAGCTTATGGAACCAGACCATCATTATGTCTCTCACCAACCAAAGAATGTGTGTTTACACAAGAGGAGGCCACGGGTCAGAGGCAGAGAGCAGAAGCACAGACAGTGCAAATCAATATTTTTAGATAGTTTACTGTTAAATAAACTGTAAGACCAGGCCCAGCTGGTTTGCATCAGCTTCACCCGTCTTAGTATCAATGGAAGAAGGAATGTTTACTTGTATCGCAGTTATGGATCTTGGCACAGTCATCTCGATAAACTGCTGCCTGGAAAACCTCACATCTTCTCTAATTAGCTACTCATTGAGAATGTGGAAGAGGTATACAGCTTCTTGGCTTACAAATAAAGCAATTAAAGAGCAATTTAGACATCAGAGTAAGGTCAAATATTTAACTTCTCAGAGCCTTTGAGTAATCAGGGACTGCTGGGTGTCAGACAAGTCATGGGATTGGAACGACCTGATCAAGAAAACCAGTTCTTCTATCTCCTGATGCTCAACCTAGGGTCCTGCCCTCTGGATGCAGAGTCCCATTCCTCCTGTACACAGCAAAGGCCAAAAGGCAAAAAGCTTGTCAGCAGAGAAACAGAAACAGATGCCAGTCTGTTCACTAACTAATCTAGGCAATCTTTTCTTATTTTGCTGCAAGGTTGGCTGTAATGACATGGTGGGGTGGAAGAGTTACCTTCGCTCTGCTGCAGAAGGCAAAAGGAGTCTGAGTCCAGTCATAAGAAATGTCAAGCAGAATAAAGTTGCTCCGTGGCTTGGCAGTGACAGCATCAGGTTTTTCACCTGTTTCCTTGTGAGTCATGTCCAACTTTTGGACATGCATTTCCTGTGTATCCAACACAGCCTGAGGTGGGAACTAATGAGAGGCCCGGTTTTGACATGTGTTGATGTACATAGCACAGTTGCCTAGCACAGGTGCTGGCTTTCACATATTTCTGCTCAGTGGATTTGTAAGTCAACGGGGGCTCTGGCTCAGCAACCCTCACATGGAACTCTCCAATTTGGGCTCTGAATTCTGCCAATACTCTGCACAACTTTCATGAATACATTAAATACCTTTATATCATCTACCTTCTGTGAGAATTACGATAAGCCTTGTCTGATAACACAGCTAAAGAATTACAACAATTCCTTTTTTTTTTAACCAGTGAAGATTACAAGGAGGGGGTTTTTTAGCCTCTGAGCTGTCAGGCCTGCTTCCCCCCTTTTAAATTTCACATACTACTTTGTAAGGTTTAACCTTTCATTTACTTTTTTTCTCATTGAACTAGTCAAAATAGATTTTTTTATTATTTACCAATTAAGGCACAGAAACTAAAAGGAGCAATCAAGTTACCTAAAGGCTAAAAAATATAAATATTTCATTTTCTTTGAAAAGCAAAAAAAAATTTTAAATGTCTTTTAAATCATTATGGTAAATTTTGATTCAAAAGCTCAATTCCACATCACTCCAATGGGCATTTGATTAAAATCTAATCTAGCAAGGATATATGTGTGATGGCTGCTTTTTTTACTGTTATTATTAAGAGAAAATATTAATACTATAGTAGAATATAAAATTCATCATGGAAATTAGTATTATTACTACTCAACTCTGCTGCATTAAGCACTCTCCTTATCCATGTGTAAGAAGATATAGTATTATATATCTGTACAACATATTATATATATATTATACTATATATTATATGTAGTACTATATATTATATATAATAACCACATAGTTAAATTTAATAACCAAACTTTATTCCCCAGCCAACACCTTATTGACTGCTGCTCTGCTGTCTTTTTGTCATTACTGTCTTCCTTGTCTTTTGATTTTCCAGTTTTCCGTATATATTTTCAGGGCAGCATTCCCATACAGAGGACTTCATTCCTGAGGTCACTCCAACCAGCACAAGTTTGTCATGAGGATAAACTTTACCTCAAGTTTAAAATAAAGTAATACCATACTTCACTGCAAAATAAAAATATCACCCACTATCATTATCAGTAATGCATACTGCAGCCATTGGTTTATGCTGCTGAAGGGGTTTTGCAAGACTCTGGCTTTGTTTCCCTTTTTGATTCCCAGCTTGAATCCCAAAAAATCAAAAAGGAGTAACTGTATCTTGGACTGACTTGAGTGAGCTTGCTTACTGTTTTCACTTTCACTAGAAAAGGAGCCGCAAAGATGAACAGGAAAGAAAAAAAAACCAAACCACAGAACGGGATCAACTGAAACATTTTGCCTGGACAGATACATCATGTTTTCCTTTGTGGAGGTTGGATTTTTCCTTGGTTGTCTTGCATTTTTATTTCTTTAGGCCAACAGGCTTAAACCAACCATTTCTAACAAGCCACTGAAATATTTCACGCCAACGTTTTTCTAGTTTTCATTTTTTCTTCCCTGGGGAAGAGTGCTGCTAAAATACATGGATGTCACAACTCACTATACAACAAACAAACAAACAAATCTGAAATACTGTATGTTTGTATGGCCATTAACCATAAGATTAGAGCATATCATCAGCAAGGAATTGAGGCTCACACACACTCAGTACAAATTTGTTCTATCTGGCAGAGAAAGGATGAACTTACTGTAAGAACTGTCTTCTGACACTTCCTCTATACAGTCACTGTCAAGCTTTACTTTCTGTGACCTCTCTTATGGATTTTCCACTACAGCACGGCCTCCTGTGTCATGTCTAAAAATTTAGTAAATATGTATTTTTTTCTTTGCTACCTGTTGAAACCATGCATAAAATTCAGTCACAGTTGTCTCCAGCAAGAGAGCAGAGGATGTCACTAAAGAGAGTATGTCCCTTTGACTCTGCCCACATTCATGGCTTAAAAACTGCAATGATTTGGTTCATCTCAAGGTTCCTAGGCTGGCCAGCCCTTCTCAACCTGAGTATCTATAACCCTTCAATAACTCTCTCTTTGTTCTTCCAAGATATGGACAATGGTACCTTGCACTGTTCCTTACCCTTTTACTCAGAAACATACTGACCTAAACTTTCACAAAAGAAATAGATTTAGGTTCAAAACTTGCTCTGCAAAAAGAGGTGAGAAAGGGTTTCTGCTAACACAGGACCTTATCCCTTCCCTATTGACTGATCTCAGAACCAGTTTAAAGGCTGTTTAGAAGGCAATGCTCTCTTTCCTCCCTTATTGAAGTTTTTCCCCTTTGCAGGCAAGAACGCCAGGCAGCCAAGCTGCCAGCAAGAATGGGATCATCACCATGTAGCTGAGTTGTTAGGAGACTGATCTCTAGCCCTGATTCTTCATCTGAGGAAAGGTGTCTTTTCTGCACAGTGGAGCAATTTCAGCATAAGTGATAGAGAGAGATCCCATGCAGATAGGAAGGAAAATCATATTTTTGTCATCTCCAGTCTCTGTCCAAACTTGTCACCCTGGGCTGCTTTTTATTCCCCAGAGAGAAGCAGAGAATTTTAGGCATATATTATGTGTTTTTATTTTAGGTGTGTCTTTTGAAATGAAAAGTCTTTCAACCTGAATGTGCTTGTTTCTCTCCACTGACTAAAAAAACAGTCTGTGATGACTGTGTCAGCTGTGAATATTTACATTTGATCAGATGTACCTAATCCAGGCTGTGTTTCTGTCAACTTCCTTTCCAAAATAAACTTGCATTTTGTTAAGAAATCTCTTTCATACTATCTCAAAACAAAACCTTTATAAAACCCAGGGTGAAAAAAAAAATCAAATTAAATCCACCTGCTTTTAGACATTCATGTCCTAGAATAGACCCTGATATGTAACCACCACTGTTTGGGCAGCCAGAGGGAGAAACAGACTATAAACAAAACTGTAACAGATTTTATTGATTTTTCCCCATGCAAGCTAAGCCCCATGCAAAACCAAATCAAACACAGAATATCAATAACTAACAACAAGTCAAGTGCATTTTCAAATTAATTCCCTCTCCATGGTCTAAGGCATTCCTGCAATAAGTCAGATTAAGATAGATCCCTGCAAGTTATGATTTGAAGTGGATTATGTCCATTTAAGGATTCATTTCAATAGGTTTTCATTATGATGACCTTGATAGAATAAAGGAATTTACATTATCCAAAAGCTGTTAACCACGTATAGTTCTCTACTGCCTGTGCATTATAAAGGTAAAATGTTTTCCCCCACAGAAAAGGAGCTACCATGGGCTTGTACTCTGGCTCCAACATCTAAACTTTTCTCCCTGAGCTTTGTATACACTTTTCCATCTTACTGAGCTATGGTACTGCACCACATCAGAACTCTGGCTCTAAGAGTTGACTCACAATTAGGGTTTAACCAAGCAAGATTTGGCAAAAATTGAGGGTGGGTCAGAGATATACAAGGAGACACTTACCGTGAACATGCATAGGGTAGGATTTATCTCTCATTAAACTTCAGATATTGAGTACACCTTCACATGAGCTAGCCATGCACAAATCCTCTGATTGTTGATCTACTACTAGCTCCTTGCAGCTGGGATGAACCCCAGCCTGGGAGCGCATCTTAGCATAGAGCCAGGCTAATGCAGCTCATGAGTCGCTGCATCGTGACTGTTTTGTTCTTCTAATATATCCTCTCTGTGCACAAAGTTGCTTGTACTGAGGTGACTTCTTTGTCATGAACTGGCTTGCTGAAGAATGCCTGACACTGAATAGCTCAAGTTGCTATAAAGACACAGTCTTGATCTATGAAGTACAGATCCCTCCAAAACTGTGTGGATGGAAAACTTCAGAAGTATTTCATTACAGTCCCAGACTCTGAATACTCTGGGCTGCTTAGGCATCTTGCATTTTAAATTCCCTGGATTTTTTCTTACAAATAAACATCGTAAAGGAAGGACAATTCAATTTACATTTGGTGAGGTTCAAAAGTCACTGTAATTGAATAATAATTTGCCGTGAAGTATGGATGTGAGTCCTCATGCTTGCCTCTTGACCTGAAAGGATACGGATAGTGAAAATGTCTAGCAGATAATTACTGTGAGGCTAACCCTGAGGCCTGGCTATTATTCACAGGTCAATCTCTCTAAGATAATTCCCAGGATAATATTACTGAAGAAAACACTCCACCTGCATAATGCAACACCTGCCTCTGTTGTGAGATGGGGGATGGAGGTAGGGAGTTGAGCTTTACCTGTTTTTCAGTCTCTTCATTAAGGTTTCCTGTAGGGCAGGGGATGAAAGCAGAGAAAGGGGGGAGTAAAGGAAAAATCACTTTTTAACAGTGAACCCACGGTGATTTTATGCTCATTACTTGTCAGGGCTATGACCAATCACAGAGTGTGTACAGATGAGGAAGACACAAATTCTCAAATTGTGCAACAGGACCAAGTGTTGCTGTTGGAGAATGGAAGGGGACTGGTTTCAATACACGAAGTATTTGCTAGCCCAAAAATACTAAGAAATGGGCCTTGTCAGAGCATATAATCTTTTCTGGGCATAGGATTATGCACATCTTGCACCATTAGTAGGAACTCAGCTTTTTAATCTTGACAACACTGTAAAGAGATTGGTGTGCTTCTATTTTGACTGCCAGCAAACCACTTCTCTTTGTGAATTCTACTGCAGATGACCACGATGAAAAATAAACATGTTGAAAAGTGATTTCATAAGATCACTTAAAATCATTGTTAGGTCTTTTTGTCAATATATTTCCAGGACTAAAGGGGGAGAAGTTGTAGAATCATAGAATCATTTAGGTTTGGAAAGATGATTGAGTCCAACCATTAACCCAGCACTGCCAAGTCCCCGAAAACCATGTCCCCAAGCACTACATCAACAAGTGGTCTGTGTTACAGCACATATCTACAGTCAGGTATGTACCATACTTAAGCCAAGGTCAGGATTCTCCCTGGACTTCTACAGCACTGCAAGGTACATGAGCATGGGACCGATCAGCTCATAATCATGAATGGGGGTGAGCCTAACCTCCTTTATTCCCCTCACAGAAACCTAGGGCCATAAAAGATCTCTAGAGGTCATCTAGTTCATCCCCTTGCCCCGAGGCAGGCTTAACTACAGGGAGGTCATGCCTGACAGATGTTTGTTTAACTTGCTCTCATAATGATGGAAACTCCACAATCACTGCAGATAATCTGTGCTTGGTCCTAAGTGTCCTCATCCTCATCACTAAAAATCTTCCCTTCCCAGTGTTAAAAATCCATCCTTGCTGTTGGAAGACAAGACGAAGGAAAGATCAGCAGCAGGAAAACGTACAAGCAGGGAAAAAAATTAATATCTAAGGGAGAAAAAGGGGAATAAAAGAAAAAACCTACAGGGGTCCGTGGGTTGATTTGCAATAGTCCAAAATTTTGCAACTGTGAAAGCAGTGCTGAAGGGGAAGTCTAGTGGTCCCAGTGCCAGCAGTAAGAATAATAATAATAATTATGCATCTGGTCAAAGGACAATGGTATAGTAAGGTTACATGATTAGTCTGATCAGCAACATAGAGAAGTGATGGGAAAAGGCAGGCAAGGGTCTTAATTAATGCAACTTAAAATGCTATTAATAATTTATGATTAACTACTTAAATATTAATAACTTTCATTGCTTTCTTTTACTTTGTCATACTGCATAGCAGGCAAAACCATCCTCTCTGCCTATAATAGTATATATGTAAAAGTTGTTGGTAGATTTATCAACCCTGTATTGAGAGACACATGAGTCCTGATGTTCAGATTTTAATTTTTACAGATCTCTTTAATTCCACTTGTGTTAATTATGTCTTTCAGCACTTTAGCTGAAAGAACTGGAAGTATCGTAACTACTTACTATACTCATTATAGTTTTTGTATTGTTTCTTGTTTTGCTTCCAATATTTTTAGAAAATACAGATGAATAAACTGGTTTGTTCTAGAATAGCAACATAGCGTGGAACCACTCCAAAAGATACGTTTTAAATTGGAAACACATGCAAAAGAGGAAACCAGCTATCAGTCTCGAGTTACTACTACTGTAACTGGAAACAACTTTACAACTACATTTGTATAATTCATATTATTTTGCCAACACTTTGAAGTTACACTTTCTTCCCTCATTTCTTAAGTCAGCAAGAAATGGTTATTAAAGGCACATTTTAAAAAAAATGAAACTGTCAAGATGTGGCTTTGAAATCTTTGAAAAGATGCCTGTAATGTATAATGTGCTATAAGCACATCTATTAAATCATGGCTCTTGTAGTTCTAACACAGAAATACCAGAAAAGAATTCTTTTCACATAGGATCAGTAGCTACACAATAATGGGAAACACTTGGACTGAAAGGTAAAAGTTGGCTAAAGTAAGCTCCTTCCCGTCTGCTTGCTATCAGTAGTTATAGGAGCAGAGCAGGTGACCCATAAATATGTATTTTTTAACTGACAGGCTTTTGTTTGGGACTCTGTGACAATGAAGGGTCTCGTTTTAATTTATAGATATTTTCCAGGAATTCAAAATTAAGTAACAGCTCTTAGTAAAGAAAAGAGGAGTGGTGGGAGAAACTGAAATTATTTTCCCATGTTAGAATTAAGAAAAAAGTTGAAAAAAAATTAAGTCCTCAGGATGTGCCAGGCATTTGTCAGAAAATAGAAACAGCCTGAAATCAATAGAGGAGTTGATCAATTACCTTCCTCTGTCCCAAGTAAATGAAATGCTAAGAAAAGTGAAAGTACTGAAAAAGACATGAAGAGAAAAACTTTGGGTGCACAAATAAATCCAAGAGAAGAAGACAGACATCGAAGTACACTCTATTTAATACTGAAAGGCAGAAATCAAGGATTGAAAGGTAAAGCTGAACACATTCACACTAGGAAAAAGTGTGAATTAGATATTAACAGTGAATGCTCTTAATCACTTAAGCACAGTTGTGCGGTGGGATCTCAGTCTCTTAATGTGCTCAGGGCATCTTCAGAAGGTAAGAGTTGTCCACAGAAGTTGCTACGCTCCAGCTGGGAATGAATGAAATTCCATCACCTCCATTAAATGGGAGGTCAAGGTAGAAAAGCTAATGGTTTCTGTGACCTCAAAAATCTTTGAAATTATGAAACCATTAAATTAGGTTACTGATCTGTCTGGGTCATTTAGAGTTGTGGGGATTTTATACAGGCTTTTAATTTAATATATGACTTACTGTACTTGGGATAGATACAATAATTAACCTTCAGTTATTTTTCAAGACACAGCTTCTCTACAAACAATGGATTTTTGCCGATTGTAAGTGATGGTTGGCATTAAGCAACAACAGTTTGAAAAAGCCCCTTCAAAATCCCTTAAAGTCATTCTCTACACTGCATCCTCTTTTAAATATTTTGTCATCAAGAACATTAGTGAATTGCTAAAGCAATTAAATATTTGTTAATTAGCAATAAAGAAAAATCAACTTATGTAATTATAAGTGAATTAAAAACAATGGAATTAATTATTAATACTAAAGGTTGGCATTCTTCCCAGAGCTGTAAGTTTAATTTTACTTGTCTTTTTAAAGCTGAATTCCTTCTCTGCAATACATCCAGCAAAATTATTTGTGCTTGTTTGGTAACCAAGCATTTTGCAGATGAAGGAAATGTGGAACACTCCTGCAGCTATATGCCTGGTGCCCTAACCCAGTGAATACAGTGATTCAAATTTCTTTAACATTCAGGTTTTAGGACAGATGTTTCTTAACAACAAAGAAAAAAATAAGCTAAACCAAATTTTTAAGGAACCTCAGAGAGACTGAATATGAGATTATAAATAATCTACTGAAGCATTAGAGCAAACCTGTTGTAAATAAGCTTTTCCTCTTAAATAAAAGTAAGAGAAACCTGTGAAATTAAGACTTAGATATTGAGTTCTCCAGGAAGTGGACACATCTCTAAGCCTTCCAGATTTCAAGAAGCATTTGGACAATGTTAAATCCATTGTGTGATTCTTAGGGTTTTCCTGTTCAGGACCAGTGTTTTAGTCCATCCCATCAAACAGCTTTTAAGTCAAACATGGTCCTAATCACCCTAATTTTCATGATTGTCCAAGCCAGTTCCCCTTTGAGAATTGACTTGTCACTCTGAATTGAAGGAGTGATTAGAATAACAAGTATAGAGTCAGCTTGGTATTGCTCTATGACGGAGTAGCATCTGATTTGTCAATATTCCCTTCTTGTACTAGTCTGTTGCTCATTTTAGTACACATACGAAACAGAAGATTAGAGAAGACCAACAAAATTGCTCTTTCTTTGGAACAAAGCGTCATTACTATAAACCAAGAGTGCCTAGGCTGATGTGTGTGTCTCTGCAACTCAGCCATCAGCCTGAACAGCATTCCCACAGTACTAATGGTACTTCCTCAGGGATCAGTTTCTATCACCAGTGCCTGTACTGCTTCCACACCTTCCTAAAGGAAGGTCTGTGGGCAATTGAAGGAGCAAAGTGTTGGCTCCAAGGAGTGGTGATTAGACAGTGACCAGGAGAAAAGGTTGAGGACATGAGCTGCCAGGCTTAACGCAGGTTTAATTCAAAAGGAGTCTGTCTCTCAAAAGGAGAAGGTGAAAGCAGGCGTTCCATTGCTTTATCTTGGTGTAATCTATGTACTCATTTATTGAAAAGCAGCTTCTGAACATGGATAGAAATTCAGCTGCTCTTTTCCTTCAGCCTCCACAACCACGCTCTCACATTTCCTACCACGTCCTCACCATCTCTTCATTTCAGCACTGGTCTTGCTCTACGTGCTGTTTCCTTTGTTTGCCTTCACCCTTACCCGTTTTTCTGTGCTGTCCCTCCTGCTCAGATGCATTTTTCATCTTTTATTTTGCAAATTAAGCTCTCTCAGGTCTGCCTTCATTGTTTTTTGATGGCCAGCAGTGCTACGGATCTCGTGCCTTTCACTTTGTTCCCTGCCTGTCAGCAGCACTAAGGTATGAAGCTTGATGAAATAAAACCAAACCTGCTGACAGGCCTGGCCAGGCAGTGGTTTGATACAATTAAAAACTTATTCAGATTCATTTTTTGATGGTTTGCAACCAATCAAATCCCAATACCACTTTGTCCTTTACATAGTTATCTAGTGCTCTCCTTAACAACAGCAGAACAGGCATACGGCTCTATGTATTTCCATGGCAAAATATATATTGCCTTGCTAAAAGCATCTTAGTCTCTCTCTAGAGACCATGGTGCTCCAATGTGGCCCAAATATTCATCCTGAATCCTGAAAGAACTACCTTTTTAAATTTTTTTTTTTTTGAGAAACAATTATACAGCTCCGGTTTTAAATAATCATAAAATGGATGTGGAGCTAAAGCTGCCTGATGAGATGACAGAGCTGTGTCATACCATCATTGCCTTCTTTCCCTGAACTGTGCAGAGCCACTATTTCAGGCTTTAAAAAGCCATGATCATATTTCTTTACCTACATGCCTCGGTCAATTTTGAGGGCAGTTAGTTACCTGTATGGCTACAGTTTCATGGAACTCAGTTTTCAAATAAAATAATTTGTAAGCGTCGTAACTCTCTGCATCTTATTTCCCTTAAAACAGGGGAAGAACAGTAGCAGTGGCATAAAGCATATTTGTGCTGGTAGTCAATTATTCCCACTGGGAAGAGATGCTTGTCTTCACTTACAGTTGTATGATAGAAATACCACACCTATGGAGGGCAGAGAAGCCCTCAGTCAAAATGCACTAACCACGACTCTCACCTAGACTTCTCCCAGTCAAACCATGAAAGAATAGTCCATTTATTTTACAGTAAAGTCTGAAAATCAGCAGAAATTGGCAGGGTCACTTGAACATACAATGAACATGCACTCAATTCCATGCTGGTACTGAAAAGTTGAATGTGAGTGACGAGTGGAGGAAAAAAAACAGGTGTTCTAGTTCTCACTCTAAAGCCAAATAGTAGTTTCTCGGTATTTTGTTGCAATGTTTGACTCAAGCCAGACTTCTTCCCTTGGAAATTTCTGCCTTCTCGAGCATCTTGAGCAAAACAGAGCAGACAATGTCCAGTTAACTAACCTTGCTGATACTTAAACTTGATGAAATTTTAAGTCTGTGTTCTTGATTTTTTTTTAATTTTTATTTTTCTGTATATGTTTTTAAAGACCTTCTGAAGCCTTCACATTTATTCACATGTCTACTCACGAACAAAGAAAAGAGAGAACACAAATCTCAGAACTTAAGAACCTCCCAGCAAAATATCTGTCCATGCTCTGTTATACAACTCTACACTGCAGTAGGAATATGCAGGTTTTATGTGTGCTGAACCCATCCGTCAGTCTGGCTCCCTGTACATCAATATCCCAGCAAAAAGTGTGCCATATATCACCACCAGATCCTGAAAAAAGACACCTGTTCAATATCAGTGTCCAATCTCCTGAGCTAAAAAACACATTCAGGGAGTTATTATTATTTCACAAGTGTTGTTTATTAATATGGTGGGCTGTAATGTTTGAATTTAAAATGAATCCTTCTACCTCATATGACTATTGATAGAAAATGGCATCATCGAGATACTATTGCACAGGTTGGAAAGACAATTGTTTCTCTGTGCATAATAATTCTTCTGCTAAAGATGCTCAGCAATCCTTTGACCTACTCATACTTTCACCTATTGTTACACAACCTGCGTGAAGTACTTAAGCTGGATCTTTATGAATTCCTGTTTAAGTTGTGTACTAATGGTTTGAAATAGCAACTAAAGCCAGGTGTGAAGTTGCGTGAGGTTAATTGAGTATGATAAACCATAGAATCATAGAATGATATAGGTTGGGGAGGGACCTAAAGACCATCTAGTTCCAACACCCCTGCCATGGGCAGGGATACATTCCACTATACTAGGTTGTTCTAAGTCCTGTCCAACATGGCCTTGAACACTTCCAGGGATGGGGAATAAAGTATAATAGGTACTAGATAAGTGCAGTACAACTGATTACATGAACATCAGCAAATGTAAAATAGCTTAATATTTCACTCCACAGTGAAATGGAAATGAATGGCAAAGTCATGAGGAAATATTACTACAGACCTTTATACATGTCCTAAACTTGATTTTTGAAAAGTACTGGGCATATAATTAAAACATTAAAAATTTCAGCTAAAACATTGGGAACTGCTAGAAATATCATCACTGTTTAACAGAAATGGAACATCAAATGTCCAAAGGTTAAGTATATCCTTATTCTGAGTCTGACTTCTCGTAAAGGCAAATTAATAGTCTGAAGATTTTAGAGTTTGCAGTATCTTGCATCTATTTTTAAAACTTATTAGTAATAGGGTAAATATGATTAAAAAAACCACCCTGTCAATATACTCCAGGATCTGTTCTGCATATGGTTTTTGAAGCTTTTCTCATGTTCTTGCCCCTTGCGCCTATTAATATAGACTTTGCAATCTATCTTTATCAGCAAATAAATTCAAGGATTGAAAGAGAAAAGTTACACAATATCCTAGTTAAGATACCAGCTTGTGATTTGTTTGTGTCCTTCCAGACAGATGTCAATTAAAAGGAAAAAAAGGGTGAAAAGGGGGGAAAAAAGCAACAATAGCACAGGATTGATTGACAAGTGCTATCATACAAGATTTCCCTCAAATATTTTATGAAAGGGACACTGGATTTCATTAAATTCTGTTTTCAAAAGCCATCTCTACCGAAAAGAATGCATTCAGAGGAATTAACTGGTTTTGTCCTGCAGATCACGTACCAAATTGAGAGTTCACCTTCTTGTGGCAGAAGGCCTCCTTCTCACCTGCCCTATCTGCAGTAGGAAGATAAGAAGAAGGTGAAAAGGTCTTGCACCCTTATTTTTTACAAAGGATAAAGGTATTTTTACAGGGCTGGGTGCATTTTTAAGAACCAACTTAAAATACATAATTGCTTTACCTGCTGATACACTGAGGATTGTGCTATCTAGCCACACAGGTGTTGCAAAAAAATACTCAGGAAACTGCTTTAAAGATCTATTTTGCAAGCTTCACAGTAATTCTTCTCCCCGTGAAAACCTCCTTAACTATTCTTATGACATGAAACTTCAAATCTTTCCTATCAGCTGAAGGCCACCAAAGTGCAGTGGAAGTTGACACAGCAGAAGATTGTGGCTCAGACAATCCTTTGCCACAAACACCCTTCACCCCATATTTGTGGATGTTTTACTAAAATATGGTGAACTAGGACTCATACAGCAGGTGTGAATGTCAAGAGGCAGGAGAAAACCTTTCAATGGGCATCTCACACAGCAATAGCAGCTGGAGCCACCTAAAATGGCACAGTTCAGATAGAGGGAGGAAAATACAGTGTGCAACAGAGCAGTGGCCAACAGAAGAACAGCTTGACTACCTAGATCCAACTTCAGGAAAACCTGAGAAAAATACACAATTTAGAAATCCTACTTTGTGAGGGTTGATGAGCCTGAAGTTGCTATTCTGGCTCAATGCAGAGTTACCCGCGAGAACAGGATAGATATAATGGATATTATGGAGCCTTCTTTGCAAACCTCAGTCCTGATACACACACACACTGGTGACCTACAATCCTGCCTTCTTTTAGTGCAGAAACAAGGAGACAAGCAGAAAAACGTGCTTCCCCCCCCTCATGTCACAGGTAGGAAAAGGAAGCAAGGATAAAAGGATGGAACTGAGTGGAGATGAGAAAGCTGGGAGCAGATGGTCGGAGAATTCAAGAGTATGTAAGTGTTGTCTGTGTGACCTATCGGTTGGCTGGCTGTCTTGCTTCATGTTGAAGCAAATCACAGTGGTTTTTGGGAGGAAAATTTAAAAAAATGGGAGAAGCCAATTGGCCCATATCTTGACTCCTCAGGCAGTTTGGATTTCTCTACTGTGTCCATCATATTTCTGTTATGAACAGCCTGAGTTGAGGACCCAGAAGGATTAACCTCCTTCTTAACAGGGATATTCTGAAGTGACTGATAACAGCTCCCTTCACTGTTCATGTACAGCAAGTGCAATGACATTACCCATGAAGGGATCTTGCAAGGATGGGAAAGTCTCCAGCCAGGAATCTCATCCCACTACTTTACATGAGTATCCCTAGTGCAGAAAAGACAGTGCTAAATCCCCACTATAAAAGTAATGACTTGGAGAAAGGGAATGTCAGCTAATGTTTAGCTGAAGCTAAAAATATGAGTGTCAGCAAATTCAGCTGACCTCTTCTCACACTGTTTCAAAGGGCTGTCAGAGAAGGTGGCCTTGTCCTTCCCTCTTTGAAACAGATAAACAGAAAAACACCCTGCGCCACTAAGACATCCAAAGCTACAGAGATTCCTTTGGATAATGAAAAAGATGATCTTTCCAGATTTTAATTTGAACTCTCAGCTTTGCTAGCCTTCCTTCCTAGAATCACAAAATAATTCAGATTTGACCAGCACTTCTGGAGATCTGTAGTCAAACCTCCATCTCCAAAGCAGGTCCAGATATATTAGGTGGTTCAAGATCTTGTCCCACTGTTTGAGAATCACCATGTGTAGACATTACCCAACTTTCCTGGTCAACCTATTCAAACATCTGATTACCTCCATGTAGAAAATTTTCAAAAACTTTGTTTGTCCTTTTTCCTTTTTTAACCACTTTTCACCTATCATACATTTTTTTTCTCTCAGAGACTGAAGTCACTGATAGTGACTTCAAACCTGAAGCTACCACAGTGTCAGTCTTTAAATTACTTTATAAATATTCAATTTCTAAAGATGTTTTTGTTTCTAGGAGAGTTCTGTGCCTCACTTCACATATTGCAGTTCTCCCAACAGGTTTATGTCTGTGGTAAAAATTACTGTGCACATCAGCAAATATGCTTTCTCTTGTCCCACCTCTAAAAATAAAATCAGCTTTATCTGTCAGTTTTCTGGCATTCTATGCCTTTCCCAAATCCTGATAAATTATTGTGCAGCAATGCCAACCACTCATTATAGAAATGATCCATGTCTAATGAAACAGGTACTGTAATTCTATATTCCAGGGTACTGGAAATTAATTTGCATAGCGGAGGCTGCAAGGGTCTGCGTATATCACCTATTCCTATCCTGGGCCCATTTTCTAGAAAGCATGCATCATTAAGGGAAAAAAATATATAATAAAACCATGCAACTGCTAAGGGGTATTTTTGTTCTATTTATCTCAATGTCCTTTATGAATGTCAGGCAATCTCATTAATTTCATTGTATAAATGGGTGGGATAGACTGATATAATCTATCAAACCCTTGCAAATCCAGAGTAGATGTAAGATTACCACAGCTCAGCCCTGTGTTCTCCACAGTAGGCTGCATCACTGCCCTTAACTTTTGACTGCAGAGCAGGACCCAAAACTGAAATGAGATCACAGAGAGAACAAACCATGTGGGGTACAATATGTGAAATAAGGGCATGGTCAGGTGACTGTTTCTGATCATCTCCTGAGTCTCTCTTGCATAGCAATAGAGACGAACCCTGACATGCAACAACAAGTGCTTTATTTTGTAATGTATTAATTTGCAGTCTTGGTAACTTGAAGGACTGTCAGAAGTGTAAGAAGAAAATGTCAATTTCTTAGCAGAAGCCCATAAAACCCATGCTAACTAGTTCCTTTGACTACCCCTTAACAAGAGGAACCACAGCACTTCCCATCAACTCAGGGAAGACATTCCTACCTAGACATATTCTACCTTCTCACCAAAATTCAGCTAGGTCAAGAGGCCCAAGAGCTTGAGAAGCCCCGAAAATAAAAATGATAAACTACTGCAGCTGTTTCTTCTCCCCATGAACCCCCCAACTTGTAGTAAAAGGTCTTTGAACCTCAGGGTTCAAAGGTTTGAGGACATGGCACTAGCAAAACAATAGCCTTGATTCTGTAGATGCCTTACAGTGGTTCCCTGTGTGTTTATTATGGAAGCTCAACATGCCCAGTATGCAACCAAAGATTATTTTTCTTCCAAAGGCCAGACATGCACAGAATTCTGTTAATTACATGCACTGTAGAAATGTCAGCCTTTACCCCTCTGTACATACAGCATCATTTGTCCTTCACATAATGATTTTAAAGTGCTCTGCAGATATCATTTGATAGAATAATAAGGTATTGTTATCGAATCTTTATGTCTCCTATTGTCCCAGGAGCACTGACCTTGCTTTCCCAATACAGAGGTCTGTCTGCCAGGCTAATCACACTGATATCTGAGTACCTCAGAAGAGAACCTTATGTGGCAACATTTCTGCAGGAACTCAAAGCTGGCCAGACATACTGATAAGATCCATGTATTACTCTTGTGCATTTCTGCAAGGTTATAAACCAATTCCAATTTCAAATGTAAATCCCCATCCTGGTGACATGTGGAGAGATGCATGATTCAAATAACTCAAATTGTCCCCAGCTGTCAGGGTTCCCTATTCAGGTAGCAATGGATGCGATTTCCAAGCAGATAGCAACCACAGGGAACTAAGATGAATGAATCCCCCACCCACTCTTTTCCAGCAGATATGTGGTACTGATAAATGTCCTTGAACTACTGAGTTACAATGGGAATAACCTTTCATTTATGTCCTTCACTTTTATTTGCCAGGACAATGCATTCATGCTGTATCTTTTAGCCATGGACAACCAGATATTAGCACACCTCCCCGTAAGTTGTTTTTTTCCCCTTGATTTGATATGTTGTATAGGCATATCCATAAATATCCACGCACACAGCAGGGTATATGCAATACATCTGACAGGGCATGGTTACCCCTTGCACAATACCACTTTTTAATATAACCTTGGCTTGTTTCCATAGCTGTCAAAAAGTCTAGGTTAGGTTGATAGGTCTCTTAAAATGTACAATTTATGGCAATCGAGTTTTTTATTCTTCCTTTTAAGAAAGTCTTGATACTTGTGAGGGCTTTTTCTTTCAGGAATAAGACATTTTGGTAGTTGCTGAACAAATTATGATACAAAAGCTCCTATCTGGAGATATGCAGATACTTCATGACAGCATCAGCACCCTTTACATATCTGCATAGCTTCAAAAATGTCCAACAGTTTCACTTTTCCACTCAGAAGCTTTTTATTTATTTTCTTTTATTTTATTTTCTGAAAAGAAATCCCAGAGCTCTACTATTGCCTCGCCACTTTTTATTTGTCCTGAAAAACCTTATTTTCTCCCTCTAATACAGTGAAGATGCCTAGGCTACGGTTTGTTTTATTGCAGTACCTCTGGGAATCTCCAGATGAACAAGCCTTGATATAATGGCACTGCTGTTACACCAATCTCTACCAAATCAGCCAGCTACAGTCAGGAATCTAAATATTCCTTAAGATACACTTATTTTAATTCAGACATATCATGAACAATCTGCCTGTCACAGGTACAATGTGTATTTTCAAGAACTTGCCCAAAGCTGCAGGAATTCAGGGTAGTCTCATTACTATATAAACAAAAAAATCTGAAATATGTTTTATAACCTGGACCGGGGGAAGAAAACATATACAAGCAAATGCTTATTGCTTAAAACCAAAGTAGAATTAGTACATTCTTGAAACATAAAGCTATACTTTGAACCCTAAGTAAAAACATTCTCCTGTGACTAATTTCAAAACCAGAAATGTCATACGACTCAGCCTCATCCTTACAAGTCCATTACAGATCCTGTTTGGTTTCTGTACTTTGAAGTATAGTGTTCCTGGCTTCAAGTTAGAGAAATAAACTCACCTGTGTTTCTAAGTCTTTGTCTATGGCTAGTTAAAGTCTTGGTGCATGTAGAACCGTAGGAACATTTCAAATTTCTTTTGTTCTCTTTGCAATACCTTGGGATGGACACTCATTTGTAAAACTGAGGTAAAGCATTCTGCAGCTGACAAGTTCCATTTATTAACTGTTGCACACAAATATTTTTTATAGGGGATAACAAAGTTCTAAAAGCCATCTTATGCAGCATCATTAGATGAGTCAGAAGTAGTATATCCACATGATATTTTGGTTGCTCTCATTCAGCAAAAGTGTTGGTGGCAGACAAGATAAAGCTGGAAGTCAATATACAGTTTATTTGGTGGGAAATAAAGAAGTGTTATCTTTACTGGGAGTGTGCAGGAGTAAATAGCTGAGTGTTGGTAGGTATTTGGTGAGTTGGAAATGCTGGTAAAACACAGGCAATGAAGGTTCTGTGGTAAGGAATAATAATGCTAAGTAGCATATGAGCTGCCATGAAATTATATTTAGGTTATTTCTGATACTTTAAATAAACTTCTAGACCAGAGCATTAACATTGACAATAGCATTTATTCAAGCTTCAGGAACCTGGGATCATTTCTCATCTTGATTCAATCACTTTGGTTAAACCTCTTGTTAACAACACAGAAAAAAAAATGGATTTTCCAAGTGATCACTATTTATTAGGCAATAAATTTAAAATGACATTGCAAATATAATTTCATGGGTTTTGCTCTTCTCATTTCTTTAAAAAAAAAACAAGGATGGAGACAAATAACGGTGCTTAAAATATCATGAGGAAAATCTTGATTTATCAACTTCACTTAAATATAAACACACATCAAAAAAAATTATAGATGTCTAAATACCAGACCCATGACAGATTAAGAGTTTTACTTCTTTGACTCATCTTTACCAATAAATCTAAAAAACAATTACAGTGTACTTACATATTTCAGATCCTCATCTGTCTAAGAATAGAAAGCACTGAAGTCATGTGTCAGAATAACTCGGGTGGCCTCTTCTCAATTCCCTTTTTGTGTTCACCATCCACAAAAATCAGTGCGCCACTGCAATGGTCCAGCCATTCTCACTACAGAAAAGGAGCCAGGTGTTGAGTGTCAGACAGGATGGGCATGGATTTGAAAAGGTTGTTTGCATGGCAGCTGTCAGGATTCTAAGACCCAGATTCCCTCCATCTACCAGGGTACCTCCATCAGAAGCCAGGCTACCGTCACATCAGACAGTGTTTGGTACCTGTCTTTTATGCCTGTATTGATATGGAGGAATGGATATCTACCTCTGTATCTACAGGACAGCCACATCCACACTGCCTTTCCACGCTTTGATTTCCCCAGGAACAGAGTTACGGCATGTTCCAGGCTTGCTCCTACCCAGGATATACACAGCGTGCCACTACCCACTGGTGGCTTCATGCATTAGATGTGGTCTCCAAGGCTGGATAAGGAGTACATCAAATGTGAGGTGCTTCAAGCTGAATGGAATGAAACTGAACCTAAATTAATATGCACACATGCTTAAACCTGGGACAAACCTTCTAACTACATTTTTTTGTTTGTTCTGTCTATATTCTATGCTTCATGTTGGTAATAAAGCATATTTACTTATTTTAAAATATCACTAAAATATTATAGGTTTTACAGACTTATATTGGTTTTTTTGAAGAAATTTAGGAGAGACACTCCTGTGTTTGACACCTGGATGAGTTGAATTGTTTCCACATACATCAACAAAATTACCACCTCAGTTCCGTACTGCATATTGTTCAGACACCGTAACTTAGTAACGTCCTGGGCACCTTTTTTAGCGGCTCTATATTTAATGGGCACTTGAAGACAACTCTCGGTTTTAGAGGTACTTGAATGTCTATTTACCATGAGACACACTGGGCAATGTCACTCGGTTTAGTGACAACACTCACTAATATAACGTGTGGCACAGCAGAGAAAATGAGCCAGTATATGATGTAGCTAAGAGCCAACAGCTTCTGATAGCTCACAATTAGCATGCCCCTCAGTGTTATGAAAAAATAGCTTGAAAAGTTGTGATTGCAGATGCAAGATGCAGCCCAGCTCAGCTGTCCACATAGAACTGTCCAGTGCAACTAGAGATGTCCTTGGTACTCTGATTGTCCTTCAGCTGCTGTCCAGAAAGACATGGGTTTCCTGCAAATCCTGCATCTTCTCTGCCAGTCTCTTAAACAGGCTTGGGCATCTAAAATGGCTCTGGGCATTCCAAATGTCTCTAAATTTACTACAAAACTAAACTTTGTATGAAATTACAAGTTATGCATTGATAACAGGACTCTGTGATCCCCACCTCACTGTTGCTACTCTGCATATACAGCACCAGCACGTCACCCCTTTCCACAAGTACTGCTTCAGGGAATGGGCTGCAAACAAGATGCCAACAATTTTGTGTTGTATGCTACTTATGCACATGTATGCACGCTATATCAGGGCTCACACTTTTGATTCTTTAATTAATAATGCCTTTCTGTAAAAATTAAAGCAATGGGAATTCCAAAAACGTCATTATGTTTTGATTGTTAGGAGCTGTCATAAATGTATTCCAGTAGAGATAATGCTGTAAATGTTGATCATGTTACAAGTTGGCCCACCTACTGTCACTTCAGGAAGCAGAGGCTTAAATATAAACCCACTATTTTTAACTGAGTTAATATTGGAACTGAAGGAGGAAACATTCAGCTGGGGTAAATAGTAGCCTGGCTGATGTAAGTAGCACTATGCTGATTTACAGCAGTGAAGCAACTATCAGAAACAGTAAATCTTTTCTCCACCAAGAGCTCCACAAATGCATTTATAATATTATTTCAGTAAGGAAAAGAAAAATGACACCAGATAGTTGAGATTATTCAAAGGTATCTCAGAATTCCTGACAAACTTCTATGAGCAAATAAATGCAAATGTGGAGCATGTGTCCTAGCCCAGTAAACTGCTTCAAATCCCTGAGCTAAAATATGCATGTTAAATAACAACGTGTTTTGTTTACAATGAGCAGTATATTCCAGACATAATTAAAATACAGAAAATTGTTATTGGATACCTCTTGATGATAAAAAAGACCCAAACAACCCTCCCCCAAACCTCCAAGGTATTAAATAAAAGTGGTTTTTATACTATAAGCATTCATTTACACTTTCTTCTTGAAGTTATAGTTCCTAAAGTACTGTAAGTTAGATTATTGTTAAAAATTAGAGCAAGACCATCAGATTTTATTACTAAATTGGAAATAGGAATTCTGGATTTGGATGAAAAATAAAAAGAACAAAAATGCTCTAATACTTAAAACTCACAATTTTAAATACGTTAATTTATCTTGATTTAATAAATATTCTAATGTTGGGCATTCTTTTTGGGTGTCCTCAATAGTACTTGGCCTTTTTAATACAATAAAAACAAAAGCAGAAAAGTCTGAGAAGTTTAACCCAAGAGGAACCTTACTTCTCCAAAAATCCAACTAAAGGAGCCAAAGCTCTGTTTTCTTTTTAAATTACTTTCTCTCTCCTTAGCTGAGGTGTTTAAAGACTCCATAATGAAGCATAGCACAGAGTACAGTGCAGGAGGACTGAGACTACGGGCTTTAGGAGATTAATGGCTGCAGAGCGGCTCGCTTTTTGTTACGTTAACCTGCCCAGAAAAGCAATTCCCTCCACAGTCCCCATGCCCAATCCCCATAAGTGGAGACATATGGCAGTTTTGTGATACAGAGAACACACTGTGGTAGTTTTATTGATACTGGGACTGCTTCTTAGCCAGTATAAGTCTTCCCCACTCAGCTATGAATTGATCCCATTGACTCTTGGCAAAAGCAGAATAGTCATAAAGGTTAATGCTGCCCTTGCAGTCAGATTCCTTCCCTGAATTGCCCTGTGAAGGTGCCTCTCTCCACTGACTCCACTGATTAAATTTAGACTGAGCTAACTCTTGTGCCTCTGCCGCTTTGGTGGGATCAATCTGTAAAGACGTGTTTTTCTCTTTGTCCATGATTCTCAGATGTGAGTCTATTGATAGAAAACCACCAGAAGTAGCAACGAGAGTGGTGCAAGTTATGCATGGCCATCACTGTCTTTTCATCTGGTGAAATCAAGACGAGCAGACCCTCTTCCTTCCTCCCTCCCTCTTCTGCCTGTCCATTATCTATGTGAGGACAGCAATCATTAAAACATTTCAAAACCCAGATCCCAACATTTCCATGTTGAATTAACATGAATACTCAGAATTGGAGAGCTGTGGTGCATCTTGGAAGGACTTTGCAAAAGTGGTTTTCAGCTCAGATTCTTGGCTAAAGGACAAAAGGCTTGGTGATGTGGCACAACATTGCACACACATAGACACACAGAGATCATTTCATATTTTCTGCCTCCCTCCACAGATTTCTCTCTCCCAGCCATCAGCTTCTCTGCTAATCTTGAAACTGCAAGGAATTTCATTCTGTGGCTTGTGTTTCCTCCAAAGCAGGACCTCAGTTCCTCCCTAGAAATTATGTCTCCTGGAGTCATTATTCCCTCTTGGCCTCAGACCACTTCCTGCGATTTCAGAGCCACTGAAAACAGCAGTTTCAAATGATCTATTAACCCGTGAAGGCTAAGCCAGCCTGTATTCACCAGAGTTCCTTTGATGCACTTTTCGCACATCTTTCTTTTCTCCTCTCCCTGAACTTTGAAATAGAACTGAAAAGATTCTCCCTCAGACAAGTTTTGGTCCATTTTACAGACCTTATCATCCTCTGAATACTGTTTTGTTTTCACCTCCAGTTTTCTGCTGCAGACTACTATTTACCAAATCTATCTTTCTTGAAAAATTCTGATGACCTGTAAAAGCTGAAATGTTAACTATCAAAACCCTTGGGTATACCCACAAATGATTATGTAAGGCTGGAGGCTCAATGCCAGATGAACAGACAACAGATCCATTTATCATCAGTAGGAACAGGCACATTAATTGGCTATGATACCAGTACCATCCTTCAGCATTAACAAAACTTCTTGATCCTGAATGTACCCCCAGAACATCCTCTGTTAAATAAGATAAATAATACTGAGGCCAAGGGTCGCACTGCTTCATCTGAGAAAGCTCAATTATTTATGAATACTTCCCTGACTCAGGCTTGGTAACCTGACAGGTTACCAGGCCTTGCAGAGAGAGCTTTTTGGTCGACTGACTAAACAGGACTATTCTACACATTTACGTCTTCTGTATTAAAGAATCAACAACAGAGAAATGAAAACACATTAGTCCTGTAAATCTTCTGGACTGGCAGAGAGTACTTGAACATTGGAACAGTTTGCCCAGAAAGGCTGTGGAGACTCCATCCTTGGCAATATTCAAAACCTGACTGGACACATCCCTGGGCTCTTGTGGCTGACACTGCTTTGAGCGGTGTGTGTTGGACTAGATGATCTCCAAGGTCCCTTCCAGCCTCTGTGACATTCCATAGTTCTGAGACCATGACATGAAGCAACAGAAGTGGATTCCCTGGTTTCTGTTCCTGGCTCTTCCATGTACTCACATAAAAGCCAAAATTCTCATAATTGGCTACTGCTTCCAGCTGTTTCACCATGTAAAGAGGAATCTAATCCTAGGACCCCTGATGCCAATTTTCTTGCATGCAGCTGAGCGTGTGAAAAAGTAACCAGTGGCCACTGTTTGGTATGGTACCTGCAGAACTCCCTGCAGTTAAGTGAATTTGTCTGCAAAACAGGAGCTACTTAACCCTATTTGGCACAGTTGCTATGCAAATATTTTGTCTGATTCCAGGCACGCTGTTTGTGTGTCATCTTTGTCACCATGGATAGTACAGAAACAGTGATACAGTCCAATAGCTCTGCATGAGGATGGAGAAAGTAAAACATTTATAATTTTACTGGAATATTGACCACATGTTACAAGTAGTAAAAGCAAAGTGTTTCTTTCAAGGGTGACTTTTACCTATTTCTACTTGAGTTGCCAATAAATGGTTCTGTGACCCATTTCATGGAAGGAAGAACTCAAAAGTAAAACTGTAGTATTTCATGGGACTCAAAAACGACCCTCTGGGTCAAGTCCATCTTGCCAACACAATTTCTACCTTGTGGTCACTTATTGCTACCTTGCCTGTACTTGATATACACAGATTTTGATGTTATCAACACCCCTCTTCATATAGCTTGTTAACTAACTATGTGTTCATCCTATCATAAATGACATTTTCCCCATCCTTTTATCACCTTTTGATCCTGACAAGAAGGAGAATTGCTTTTTTCTTTCTCCCCAAGGGACTTGGGGAGTTTTTCCCCAGAATGATACAATATTTCCCCTACACTTGGAACAGTGCCTTTTGTTTGCACACAGTACTGGGGAATTTTCAGTGCTGACACCAGTCAGGCTGGCATGCACACTCTATACCTGCGTAGCCAAAGGCACTGGCAGATGGTTGGTGACAAAAGGAGCATCCCATGGAGCTGCAGGAGAACCATCTCAACAGATCCAAGATTTCAGAGCCTGAAAGACACCGTGCAACAGCCCAACCATAGCATTGCTCAGCATTCAGCCAGAAGCAAGGCAGGTGCTTGAAATGTTTGCCAGGATTCACTCATTCAAAAGTGTTTAGTCTCCAAGATGGAAATAAATCTGGCAAATGCGTGTGGAATGTTCTTACTAAGAGATGTAAGGGCAATCACCTGGTGTAGGACAGAATCTACCACCTTGTCTCTGTGACTTTTTGGTAGCTGGAGGACTGACTTATACAAAATTGTCCCTTCCAGGCCTCCAGCAGGAGGAATTGTCCCCTCCAGCAGGACAGCCAGTGAGACTAAGTGGGAGTAATGAGAATGTATGATGTTGAATGAAGTAATGGCTCAAAAAGATGTGCTTCCGAGCATTTGACAGGGACCATTTTACAGGAGAGGGGTGGCTGCTGATGGTTCAGTGCTGCATAAACACTGGAGTTGTAAGCCTGGCTGATGGGGAGGAGGAGGTCAGAATTGTTGAGCTCAATTTGTTAGACTTGTCAAATTTGGATCAGTTCTGCTCTCTGCTTGATAGCTTCATATTTCATGTCATCCTACCTCTAGCAGGCAAGCGACATACCTGGAGTTCTGTCTCCCATTTCAGTTTGCTAAAGAAAAATGTGGGGGGTTTCTGCATCTTTCCTTCCTGAAGTTGGTGGTAGACTAAGGAGGAAGCATTTAGGTGTTTGTTTCACACTATTCATTTATTTCTTAAATCCTCTTCCTTGAAAATTTTCCAGTACCCCAGCTCCTGCTCAAAATTTCCCATGCTGGAGCTACAATGTACTGACATGATTCACAGCTCTTGTTAAGCAAGGGTAAACGTGTCCCAAATATGTGGAGCTTCTTCCTTCTACAAAAGAAATGAACCATAGCAAAGATCATTGCAGCTAATCTGTCCTCAGACTCAAGAAGATTCTTCTGCACCTCTGCATTTCAGAAGATGACCTTTATCAGATGCAAAGCCGACAAATATTTTCTGACTGTGCAGAGCAAACTACGGATATACGATTTGATGTACAAATGTAACAGCCCTTCTCCTATCATATATCAGCCAGTGTAGCACAGATGCAATGTCACAGAAAGAAAAGCTTGAAGTAGAGGGAACAAACATATAAACTAGTTTATTACTTGCCAATGGGGAAGAGGAGACCAACTAAAACAATTTATAGTGAAGGTCCAACAGAATACCACAGAGTTAGTCTCCCTAGAGGAAGACAGGAACAATACTATCTCTCTAAATGCAAACACTGTTTGGGAGAGGTGGTGCTCCTGTGATCTACCAGCAAGAAAGTTCTTTTGCTGAATAAGCAACTGGGCTTGCTGGTATAGGAAGCAGTGTGCACACTGATGCCCTAGGGCATCAATTTCATCATCAGGAGACCCTGAGACATGCTTCAGTTTTCTCATAATGAGAGGATTGAGTGCATTCATCAAAACTGAGATTTCAGGGCTCAAAGTTCAAAAAGCCACCAGAGGTGACATCATTTCCCTGCTTCCTCCTTCTCTTGTCCCTTCCAAAAACAACCCCAATACTTTTTTTTTTCTTGCCATTTGACTGAAATCACCTGGGGGTTAATTATCTTTCTGGGATGAAAACCATATGCTATTTCATGTTCTTGCATAAGGTTAAGCTGCATATGATGAAACTGATGAATTAAATCTTGCAGGAAGGGAAGGGAAGGGAAGGGAAGGGAAGGGAAGGGAAGGGAAGGGAAGGGAAGGGAAGGGAAGGGAAGGGAAGGGAAGGGAAGGGAAGGGAAGGGAAGGGAAGGGAAGGGAAGGGAAGGGAAGGGAAGGGAAGGGAAGGGAAGGGAAGGGAAGGGAAGGGAAGGGAAGGGAGGGTGAAGTCTGGCCAGGAGTTAGTGTTCTCATTTACAGACAATGTAATCCACGGTATCCGACAAACACAAAAATTCGCTTGCCCGCAAGGAACAGAGGAGAGAAAGTGTTGCCAGTGTCACCATAAAATGAAGCTGGGGAACACTAAAGTGGGGAATATTAATGTAAACAAGATGGGGAAAATCACTGCTTGCAACTGGCAAGACTTGGACTATGGAAAGGCCATATTATTTAAAAAACAATTTTTCTGTGTGTTTGGTTTTGGTTTATTTTTACCTTGCAGCTTGCAGACTGCTTTGAACACAGCAGATACCATGTTGATATGTGTTCATAAAATCCAGCCTGCTGTGCGGGTCTATGCCTGTCATTTCACTTTAGTGCAGGAACAATCCCCTAAAATGTTCTCCTGATTTTCCAATCTATCTGGCATGTGAGGGTAGTTCTTATCATTGTGGATGGTCCTCCTTCAAGCTAGAGTATGGATTTTTTGTGCAGGTCTGGAAGGGATAAAAGAGAAGAGAAAACAGACATGGAAGTGCTCCAGAGTCTCATGCCTGTAAAATTCCATGCATACAAAACTTGCAAGGGAAAGAAGATCTACAGCTACATGCAAGTTATTGAAGGGAAACAGCGCAACATAAGCTTAGAGCTGTTTACAAGTAAATTCCGTAACTCCTAAGCCAAAAACTTCATTGCCTGAATAATTTCCTTGTCAAAGAGAAACTTTTTCTTTGCCAGCGAGAAAGAATAACTCCAAGAACCATTCAATCTCCAGCCCTGCAGAGCTTAGGTTGTACATGGGTTAACACTTCAGTGCAGTTACAGTTCCCCAGCAGCTAGCATTTGGAAAGTGTGTTATTGAAAAGAAATAAGCACAAACATACACAGATGTCTACTGTTCTGGGTTCAAATAATCCTTGTGGAGAAAGAGTGGTGTATATATATATGGGTGTGCACGTGTGTGGGCATGCATGGGAAAGCAAAGTGAGCTTTAATTTTACTCTGAATCCCACCTAAACAAAGATCCTAATGTTGTCCCTTGGAATGAGGTAAGAAATATGATCATTTGGTTCCAAGACCTGCCTGAAACTACAGTTTTTGTAGCCCTGAATGAGCAGCAGCCAAAGTAAAAGAGATCAGATGAACTGCATTTAGAAGCGATGCAGTGAACTGGTACGAGGGGAAAGTGCTTTTAGTGATCGATATGAAAACAGGGGGCTTTCATCTAACCACAGTGAGGATGGCAAAGAGGAATTTGGGCAATATAATATGGGATAAAAGGGTAGATAGCCTCTTATTTCAACCTAAAGACTTAATGATGCTTATTAAAAGGTTGTTACCTGGTTTCATGGAAGAATTATTGCCCTCTACCTCTTTCCTCAGAGTGAATGACCTGACAGGGAAAACCAAGTTTTCTTAAGTCCTTGGTCCTTGTTATGGGAATGTTCTTCTCACTCTTCTGTGACTTTGCCAAAAGACCAGCCCATGCAAACCAGCATTATACAATGCAATTCCCCAGGCAGCACATTCATATTGCAGCACTTGGGTCATTAGATATTACGATTTAATTCACATAACAATTGTTTAGATTCAGGTCAATGTTACCAATAATTGAGAGCTTTGAAACAGCAAAGTGTTCTTCTGCTTAAGAAAATGCATTGGGCCAAAGTCAAGTCTGGAGGAGACACACTGAAGACAATGAACTTCCCGCAGGTGAGCCTGGCTGCACATTTCTGCTGGGGAAATCTTTCCACCACCGCAGCATTTCATTATCGCTGTCATTTTCTCTATGAATTATTGCTTTCTTGTCAGATTTACCTCCCCTTCCACTTGAAAACAGTCATCTGGGGAATAGGCCAGCAATAAAACAAAACCTCCTGGAGGTTAATGTTGCAACGACAACAAAAACAGGAGCTGGTCTACGTCTTCAACTAGGGAACCAAACCACGTGGTACTGATTCAGCTACAAGAGTTCAAGCTGTCTGTAGCTGAATATAACAGGCAGTACTGCTTTTCTGGCACTGGATAAAAACAAAGTGTTTTGAACTCACAGTGACTAGATTTTTCAAGGCTACTTAGTGTGCTTCAAGACTTACAGTTCTTCAGCAGTGACTAGAAAAAGACAATTCAGATGAATTCATGTGTGGTAAAAAAAAATCTATTAATTAGCTTTTCAATTAATATTAGGAAGTCCCATATGGCATTTGACTATGAGTATAAAAGGTGCTGGAATTTCTACAATTCTACAGTAAAGAGATATGGGGCAGAGATATGGCCTGGGAGACAGGAACCCAGAGCACCAAACTACCCTTCTTCTTGTCAGAAGAACCCATCCAACTGCATAAACTGGCCTTTTCTGGTGAAAGAACTATCTTTACTTTTTGTAGAGCAAACTGTAGTTTAGCTAGAATTATCTAAAATTAAATCAACTGGGCCAAATCTATGAAAAGCCATATTGGTCCTGTATTCCAGCTGAAGATATTTGTCTTCCATGTGAAATGTAACTTTGGAGTTAAGTCTAACCAGCACCCAGAGGGAGACTAGATGTAGATTTGTAGACTCTTTTAGGTGGAAAAAAACCTCCAAGATTATCGAGTGAAAAATACCTTTCAAACTGCAAAATGGAGGAAATTATTTTAAGTTAAATATTTTGAGACATGTAGAATGTGTGAAAACATTTCTTCAGAAATTACCATGGCATGGAATCAAGCCATAATCAAATGAATGAAATCAAAGAACCTTTCCTCTGTTGCCTTCCTTGAATAGTCATTTATGAACCAGAAAGTAAATGCACAAAGAATCTTAAATCACAACCAATCACACCAGCAAAACTTTGACACTCCACACTACTAAGTGGTTTAAAAGCTAGAATGACTGCAACAGGAGATCAAATCCAACTTTACTGGAACAAATTGTGCTTTGAATTATGTTGGTGCAGTGCCACAGAAGTCAATGGGATATGACCTTCACAGCTAATGAAAGAGGTCCACTAAATTTGTCCTAGTCAGCTTGGCTGCAGAACCCCTTTGCACATTCTATGCACAGCCTCTTGTTCCCTCTCTTAGAACAAGTAAAATCTTTTCAGCTAAAATATAAGCTAATGAATTTCAGAAACCCCTTTTTTTGCAGTAAATCATCCAGTAAATAATGACAGTACACTGGAAACAACAGACCAGATTTACATGAAGACTGATAGAACTTGATGAATTTGACTCACTGCCATCTACAACTTCCTTGTGAGGGAAAGAGGAGGGCCAGACACTGATTTCCTCTCTCTGGTGACAAGACCCAAGAGAATGGGCTGAAGTTGTGTCAGAGCAGGTGTAGGCTGGATGTAAGACACAGGTTCTTCACCCAGAGGGTGGTTGGGCACTGGAAGAGGCTCCCCAGGGAAGTGGTCACAGCACCAGCCTGACAGAGTTCAAGAAGTGTTTGGACAATGCTCTCAGGCACGGTGTGTGATTCTTGGGGATAGTGCTATGCAGGGCCAGGAGATGGACTTGGTGATTCCTGTAGGCCCCTTCCAACTCAGTTTATACCGTGATTCTGTGAATCACAGTCCTTTCACTACGAGATCTCTCTGTAAAGGAGCAGATTTACTACAAGGTGTAGGAGGATTTGAGAAATGCCTACAGAAATGAGTTTATTTATTCTTTAAGAAACTGATTCAGTTGACAAGAGGAAGGAGGGAGGCAGTGAAAATAATGAGAAAATAATAACTATCATTATCCATAAATATTAAAGCAGATTAACAGATTATGAGATAAAAAAGGGAATGAATATTCCATAGTTTAAGGTTCTAATAGCATTAAGGTTCTGTTTCCTGTCAACTAATTTTCAGTTAATTGCCATTAATTTTTCATAGCTAAATAGCAAAAGAAATGAGATTCCTCTATTATTTGCCATACACTCTAGTTGTGAAGGGAGTCCATTGTGAATGGAACGTGGTGAAAAAGTTTCATCACAAGATAATTGAAATTATGGCTAGAAAAGACTTACTAATCCATACACTTGCCACTGCAATTTCCTCTCTTCTACAGAGCATCTGATGAAGACTCCTACTCAAAAGGTTTAAAAGTGATTCAGTGATTTAAAATTTTCTGTTGTTAATTGACTAAATTGTTTTTTTAGTGAAACCCCTAGCAAGTAGTCTTTAAGTACTTTATGCTATACATCCCTACACAATCAGAAATACATTATGCATTAGAAATGCATTTGAGCTCAGTGCAAGTGACAGAAATGACAACTCCTTTTCAATGCAAATAGCTCACTGCTTCCTTCCAATTTTTAACATTGATGCTGTTTTGTTGAGTAAATGCCACTTTCTTGCAATATCCAACTTAGGCACGTTGAATACTTTTCTCATTATGTATTTATAGAATTTTGGTGTCTGAAAGATCCACACAGGTGAGCAGTCTCAATCAGCAATTTCTGCCTTGATCTTGATGTCTCAAGAAATCATTAAGTCCTAGGATGGTTTGGGTTGGAAGGGACCATAAAGATCAGCTAGTTCCAACCCTCCTGCCACCTTCTAATACCATCCACTAGACCAGGTTCCTCAAAGCCCCATTCAACCTGGCCTGCACTAGAAGTTCTGGTATTCACAAAGGATTTTGCATATTAAACGACATTTTTTTTGGAAGACTGTATTATCACTATGTTATCGACAATATAACAGGGTATCAGTGAAAAAGCCTGTACAATGGAAACATTAACTTATTCTGCTGAACAGAAGAGTCTACACATGTACCCTATCAACTAAAAGGCTGAAGTCAATTCAAAAACCTCTGTGTTGAACCACCAGTAGTAGAAGGTGGCAGAAAATGACAAGGTGTTAATGTTTATTCCCCAGAGAAGTTCAGAAAAATAACTTCATGCAAAGTCATAATTATATGTGTAATACAACCAGCAATAAACCAGTGACACTTGCAGGATATCTCAGGTCATCAGATGCACAAAATGCACAGTTTGAAAACACAGGTTACTGTATTTAATTTAATTTTAATTTTAAAAAGGCATTTGTACAAATGCCAGAACAAATTAAGTTCTGATTAACTTTTTCTGCTGACATCTCTTCCTATTAGTGTAAATGTCTTCCACCATATACTTGAGAAAATTCTTAAACTCACACTGCAGCAAGAATTTCTTCCTGCTTTGCAGCTCAAATTTTCTTTTGTTTAACATAATCCCATCATGCCTGTCTTTGTCACCTTGGGATAAGAAAAACAATCTTTTCCCTTTATCCTCTGAGAGCATGACTTTCTGTTTCCTACCAAGTCAGGTCACTCAGCCCCTTAATGATTTTTGCTGCTGTTTTTGGAATTCCCTTCAATTTGTCAACATCCATCACTATATTCAAGGTGCAATCCCATCACTGCTGTATAGCAAGAAAATCACCTCCCTATGGACAAAGGAATGATGATGCTGCACATACAGACCGAAGTCACAACATCCCTTTTGTAATCCTCTAGCATTGCAGCATGCAGATATATAATTTGCTGTCTCCTAAAACCCCAAGGTCTCCTTTGACATTTCTGATTTCCAGGTATCTTTGTCTGACTTAATAACTGTGCTTAGATTATTTCCCTCTCAGATTTATTAGCCTACATTTTTCTAGGTCAGATCTCATTCTCTTAATTGAAGCACATCTTTATGCCATGTCTCATTCTCCTTGCACTGTTTCCTAGTAATTAAACATAGTTTGATATTTTGAGGCAGAAGTTGGAAGATCCTTATTAATATTTGGGTAGGATTTGAGTTTTTCAGTCCTTTTATGCTTGCACTGATTCCTTTGGGCACTACACCCATGTTCACTACTGGGACACTCACTTGTTTGTCAGTGTGACTGACTGTAGAGTGCCAAAAGGCAGCCCTGGAGCTCTCTCTTATCCTTGCATGTTATTCAGAAAGAAAAATGCTACCATCTTGCTAATTGTAGACAATTCATTCCTGAACAAGTCTAAGTTCTTCCACAGTCAAAGGAATTTAAAAATGGACATGTTCAGGTTACAGCTAGTCTCACCTCTAAATATGCATCAGAACCAAGTTTAACAAGCTACACCCTGGAAATGTTTGTTTCATTTCAGTAGACATAGGGCAAGTCCAGTAGACCCGGCTGTAGATACATAACAGCAACAGAAAACTGCAGATCATTATAGACATCTTTGACTGGCTTCTTGATTTACTCTTTCATTTTTTTCTATCAACTAAAATATAAAAGCGTAAAAACTTTAGATTTAGTTCTTGTTTTTCCACATCATAAATTTTTTCATCTGTGTAACTTAGGAGCATTTTTGATGATCCATGTTTAACAGTGAGTTTTACCCAGCAGATTTCTAGGCAGTTAAAGTAGTACTTGAGTACTATATCCTTTATCCAGTTTTTGAATAATTGCTCTAAAGATTTTTTTTCATTTCAAGGCCTGCAACAGATACCTAGTGATGTCTTACATCTTTGTAATTTAATTTGAAGTATTCCACTATCTGCTATTCATTATCAAATTGTATCTCAGTGCTGTTACAAATATGATATTCATTATTTCAGTGTATAGTGGTAATATAAAAAAATAAATGAAGTAGTACAAAAAACAAACCACCCCTCTCATACATTTACTGCCTTAAAAACTTATGTAGGATGTATTTCTCTCGATGGCACACAGAAGAAACTTCAAGTGTTTCTTGCATCATTTCACTAGGAAAAGTTCAGATAGTTTACCAAACTGTAACTGCAGCAGCCAACAGTTCCACAAATTTTTAACTTCATTAATCTATTACAAACTGAAGAGTTGAAGGTGAAATTCTGATTATAACCTGGCTTCTCAAGCTCTGCCATGACATAGTCCCTGAAACCCATTAAACCTACCAAATATGAAGATACTTGCCCCCCATATGATACTGTACATTAAGTTTATTTCAACAAGGGAAATCTCTTTAAGTTTTATTACAGGAATAACTCTGAATTTTACGGTTTGTTTAACAACATGGAACATTCCATAAAGATCTGAAACCTTAATTACACTCCTCTACCTAATCCTCCAGGGAATTCATTGGAATAGCATATTAAACACTTTTTTTTCTGTTCCTAGAAGGGGTCTTCTGCTATTCATTGCTACTTCCCCCACTTTTTAGAATGAGTCAACTTCAATGTATGAAGTAGCTTTTTAAGCCAGTGAGCTCCTATTTTCTTACTAGTCTCAAAAATATATGCTTATGACATAAGCTGTGTATCTTTGTAATACCTGAAATGTTTTTGTAGAAAACAAAAACAGTTATTTGTTGCAGTGATAGCAACAAATAACTTATTAATATGTGGTGCTACAATGAACGATGACTATGCAGTAACAATGCCTTATTCAGCACGTTTATTCCCTCCTCTTTTACCATGTTCCTATTGATTTCAGTTGTAACCTTTATCGTAAAGCTGTCCCTGCAGTTTCAACATGAATGCAAAGAAAACTCCATTCCTCTATATACCTCCTCAAAATAACTCCTTATTACACTCCAAGTTTATTATGCACCAGTCTGCAGTATAGGGGTTGAATATCTATTGATGAGTACATCGTTTCAAGAGGAAAATAATCAGGGGAAAAAATTATTCTTTTAAAGCATATCTCATTCAGAAATGTCAGAAAAATCCTGTTTGATTGTGAGACACCTTGTCAGGTTTGAAAAACAAGGCCACTGTATGACTATGACAGAATGACTTTCAAAATAAAGGGTGCAGAACTAAGTGAAAGCAGCCATGTCCATTCTGTGTATTTAATTGTAACTACAAAGCAATTTCAATGACAGACCACGGCATCTGGATGCAGGTCAGCACATATCCTCGAATTAATTAACAGTATAAATACTGATGGTATCTTAGGAATGGTGATTTTATTACTAGAAGTGACCACTTTGTATGAAACTAAGAGTTTAAATACTCTGTGTGAGAGCGAATTCCAGAATATCAGCATTAACGGTGTATTTTGGATGGCATGGGCAGCCATAGAATGGACTCATAGAGTTATTAACGTTGGAAAAGACCTTTAAGCTCATCAAGTCCAATCCCCATCCTAGCACCACTGCCATGTACACCATAGAGCCATGTCCCATGCATGGACAGACATATATCCATGTCTTTCTTTAACACTTTCAGGGACGAGGGTGTCTCCATAGAAAGTGGATATTCTGTGAAATATTTTTTCCTAATATCCAATCTAAACCTCCTCTGGCACAGCCTGAGGCCATCTCCTCTTGTCCTGTTACTTGTTACCAGGAGAAGAGAATGACACCCCACTGGTTACATCCTCCTCTAGGCAGTTGTATAGTGGTAAGTTTGTCCCTGAGCCTCCTTTCCTCCAGGCTAAACACCCCCAGCTCCCTCAGCTTCTCCTCACCAGACCTGTGCTCCAGCCCTTCCCAGATCCATTGCCCTTCTCTGGACACACTCTATCACCTCAGTGTCTTTCTTGTACTGAGGGACCCAAAACTGAACGCAGGATTCGAAGTGTGGCCTCACCAGTGCTGAGTACAGGGGGACAATCACTGCCCTGGTCCTGCTGGCCACACTATTGCTGATACAGGCCAGGATGGCACTGAGCTTCTTGGCCACCTGGTCACTCTGTTGGTTCATGCTCAGATCAGTCAGCCAGCCATATGAGAATTTTATTAAAGGGACAAGTTTTTCCAAATTTTGGCTTTTTCACAAGGATCCATCATCACTGGAGAGTGAAATAAGGCCTATCATGTCCCCCAGAACTAAGAAACAGTCTGGATCCATGAAAAGCATACACACCAGGGAATGTGTTTATAACCTGCTCTTGTGCAACTGAAACTCCAAACATCACAAGCGTGATGTGTGAGATATCAGGAACAGGCTCCCCAGGGAAGTAGTAGAATCACCATCCTTGAAAGCATTCACAAAACTGAGTAGACATGGCACTTTGTGCTATAGTTAGACGCTGAAAGCGGTATTTCATCAAAGGTTGGATTTGGTCATGTTGGAGATCTTTCCCAACCTTAATGATTCTATGATTCTACGTCATCCCACAGAAAAACACAAATTGGATTAAATTTCTGATACAAGAAGCTAGCAGTTTTCAAGCAATTGTTTCAGAACAAAGCATAAAAGATGGGAATGTTTCAGTGCTTCTAACTAACTAGCACACTTAATGTACTTTCCCGTTCCTGGAAGTGTTCAAGGTCAGGTTGCACAGGGATGTTTTAATGAAAGGTGTCCCTGCCCATGGGAGAGGAGGTGGAACAAGATGATCTTTAAGGTCCCTTTTAACACAAACCATTCCACAGTTCTATGATTCTACTTGTATTCTTTTATTGGACAGCAAGACACACTCACGATTTGTAAATTCTGGTTAAAAAATGCATGTATCTGTAGACAATATTTTTCCTTCAAGTACAAAATCTAAATACATTTGATCTTGCATAGTCAAGATCAGCAAAAAATTCTAGAAAACTCAAGACTAGAAGCTTGCAATAATCTTCATGAGTTGTTTAGGAAGCTTTGAAGACATCCTTAACTTGGATTAATTTGGATCTTAACTAGCATTGCCTGTCCATATACTATAAAAAAAAATTATTCTTCAAAGCAATGGTTTCTCAGCTTTTAGATGATAAATAGACAAAAAAGAATTCATTATCCCTAAATGAGGTGGAAAAGCATAGGTAGTTCTGGAGGGAGCACAGCATTTGGTGAGAACATAAAAGTATGGGACAATAAAGAAAGAATACTATAACCAGTTCAAAGTGGACATGAAAGCATAAGAACAGTTTTTGCTTCTGTTTGAATTCTTCCACCTTGCAGGCTAAAAGTAATATTGGATCAAATCTGCATTTTCTTTTCCAAATCTATTTTATAAAAATGAGCAATTTTTCAATATTTATTGCAAATTTTCTATGGCTTTTCTTCAGGCAATATCAAAAATGGAAAAAAACCCATTAATCCAGCAACACAGATTTTTGCTGTTGAAAAAAAAATGGGATGCCAAACAATAAAGCAAATAATATCAATAATTATTTTAGGAGACATGATGAAGCAGGCTTGCAAGTGGGTGTCTGTTGCCATTTCAAAACCACAAAAAGTAGGCTGCCAATAGTGCTAACTGAGAGGAAACAAATACACATGCAACTTCTCGGCACTGAATAGTAACTGGTATTTATTGCATTTAAGCTCATTTTATCTGACTTTTCATTTAATTGCACTTTGCTTGTCATAAAGTGCATTATATTAAATATTTACTATCTTGGTTAGGATGTCAAGGCACACTTTACTGTCTTTTTAGATTACTGAACAGTAGTTCATGTAGGAATTATTTAGGGTTGCTGAAGATAGAGAATTAAATGTGATGGAGTGAAATTAGAAAAGGAAAAAGTATAGGCAGTTAAAGTAGTCATATCCAGAAAACTGTAAACTGTTTCTCAGGGAAGAATAGATCTTTCCTCTCTTCAGATTTTTTCAAATAGACTAAAGGACTGACAACAGCTGTTCAATAATAAATGGTCCTGCACAGAAAGAATAAATCATGGTCTTTGTTGATAGCACAACAGTCTCTTGCCGTAAGCAGTGGCCTGGGAGTCAGAAGCTGTTTTCCCAGCTCTGCCACTGAATTCCTTTGTAATCTTTTTTGGATCACCTCAGCAATTTCACTTTCTCGAGTCTCTTGCAGTCTTAAATCTCTCCAAGTGAGGTCTAACTCTAACTGGGGCTTGTCATCCCTGCAATGCAATGTTATTGTCACTACAATAATATAGAAATATTATTGTAAATATTAAATAATATTAAAGAAATAATATAAATAATAAATAATATAAATAATATATAAATATATATAATATATAAATAATAAAGAAATGCTCACACTCTTAATCTTATACCACATTCTATTAGCTTTTTTTTTCCCCATTCTATTGTGGCAGGATCTAAAAGAACGCAATCACTTGCTTGAAAACTTACAAACTTACACCCCTGGAAAACGTGATGTTAAAAAGACTTTACAATCTACAAGTGAAATGATCACAGATCTCAGAAACTCATTCCTAATCTCTTTTACTCTAGTCTTTCATCAGCTGCCAGCACCCAACATCTGAAGAGGTTCTCCACTTAACACCTCTTTTTCATGACAGGGACAGACATAACTTTCTCAGAGATTGATGTTCTTGTGGTGTTAGTCACTGGCCTGCTTCTATACTTGAGCATTGAGAACCACCTCCAGAAAATGTTTTTCTTTCTCTCCAATGGTGATACCAAGATGTCTAGATGATTCCTCTAGGAATGACTATACTGGGTTGGACCAGTGACTCATCAACTCAAGTGACCAACATGGACTTTTGTGGAAACTGTCCAAGAACAGATAAGGATATTGAGAGCTATGTCTGGTGAATATTCTCCCAGACCCCAGTACATTGTGACTCAGGAGGTCTTCAGTCAGAGATAGAAATGTTATGAATAATTGCTTTCAAAGGATGTTTCTCCATGAAGTTGTTTGAAACACGCACAACGAGCTAGGTAAGTAATCTGCAGATGTCTATAGTTACTAAAGAAGCAGCTCAGTCTGTAAACCCTGTATTTTATTGCTGTTTTGCAGCAATTTTTATTTTTACTTCTCGTGGCATTGTACTGCCCCTTCTTTTTTTCTGTAGGAGAAGAAAGCTGTGATGTTACAATAACTGTCAGCCTGAACACTATTAAGGAGGCTGGGGTATCTACCTGGGGGAGACTAAATCAAGCGGTCAGATTACTTGCAGGGAAAGCAGAATATCTGAAAATCACGGCCCAGAGATGTTGTGGATGTCCCATCCCTGGAAGTGTTCAAGACCAGATTGGATGGGGTTTTGAACAACCTGGTCTAGTGGAAAGAGTCCCTTTCCCATAGCAGGGGATTGGAACTAGATGACCTTTAAGGTCTCTTCCAACACAAAATACTCTATAATTCTGTGAAAATTTAAGGCTGGAGGAGGAATTGAGGGATAAGAGGAATGAAAAGGGTTCCTTTCTACCAGCAAATAACCATACTTCCCAGGTGTGGCTTGGAGCCAGGACTCTGTTCCAAATGCACCTCTGGACTTGGCCCACCACATCTGCCAGGAGGTTGATCGCATTAAACTACTCCTAGTATTTTATTGAGAATTGATAGCTTGTTCTGCCGATCTATAAATTCCCATTCTATGCAGTAGCTGTCTTTTAAATAATGGGCTGGAGTCTTTCCCAATTTTCAACTTCTAAAATCTACCCAGTTGTCATATAACTACTATTTTCTCTCACACTGCCTTACAATAGGACTGTTTTATGCTTGTTTATTTTGTTGCTTTGGGTTTATTTTGATCATAATGGATCACTGTCATGGCATGAGTAATATCTTCGAAGCAGCAACCACAATCCCATCTATCATCACAAAACTTCTTGGAAAACAGCAGTACACCTCTTCTGTCCTTCTGTGAACTTCTGGACCAATCCTCATTGTACTTTCCCCCAAATTCAGCATCACTTTCCCTTTGATTGTAGAAAAAAACAATTGAAAAGCCTTCCTGGATAATGAGAGGAGGGTTGGTTTTTTAGTCACAAGAGCACTCAAAATTTCATGATGGAGATCACAACTTTAATCTCTTACATGCATTTCCTACTATTATTCTGGGAGAAGAGAGCTAGAATGGAATTTTCTTTAAGGAACTTCTTTTTTCCCTGTATTATTTCACATGAGTTCAACATAAATCAATAGAAAACATGTCCTTGTGTTTACAACAGAAGATGAGCTCTCCGTTGTACTCTGTTTAATAAGATGCTTCTCAACTGGTTTTCTCATTTGTAAATAGAATCATAGGATCCTCAGGGTTGGAAAAGACCTCCAAGGTGTCCAACTTTCAACAAATACCCTACACCAACTAAACCATATCATGAAGGTTGAAGCTGATCTTGTGGTGTTGTTGACTTAGAATCCCTTTGGCCAAATTCATGCTTGGTGGGATGGGATCTAAGTAGGGCATGGAGAGGGTCTCAGTGTTGAAGACCAAGAATACCTGTTACTGAATATTCCTGGGGGAAGCTGGTGACCTAATCAAGAGGATAAGGCATACTGTGGAGACTAAAAGTAATAGATGGGACTAGTGAGGAGGAAAAAAGTCAGATGCCAAAGGCAAAAAAAAAAAAAAAAAAAAGAAAAGCAATAGTTTTAAACTGCCAAAATGCCCAATCAGCTCTAGTTCCCAGTTCTGTCAGACAGCTTAAATCCACTTCCCAGTGTCAGAGCTGAAGTGGAATCTGCTCAGTGCTCAGCATTACCTTTCATTAAAGAAAGTGGCTGCTGGGAGTACAAGTTGCAAGCAGGCTTTGGAGCAGAAGATGAGCAGGGAGAGGATCAAGGAAATCTCAGAGTGAAAGAGGACTAGGAAAATGCAGGCTTGATTTTCCTCTCACTTGAAGCAGTTTTACATGTTAAAACTCAGCTGATTTCAGAACAACTTGCCCCACATTTTCAGTAGTGTATGATCACAAGGCCAATTGCCTTCCCAGGGAAGGCATTTTATAATATCTACCATCCATGTATTCTTTTATCTGGCACTTTTTTTTAGCCATTTTCTTTTTTTTTTAATTTCCAGAAAAAAAAAATATGAGCAATATATTGTTTCATAATAATAAAAAAAGGAATAAAATAAACATTTCCTCAGAGATCACATTCACAGATCTCTTATGATGGTATAATAACTAAGTTCAGAATTTGGATTAATATTATATATAGGTGATGACATATGGCAACAAGTATGTTTATTAGCATGTGTTCCCTCCAAACCTGCAATTCTTGTCTCAATGTAGTAACTGTCAAATTTCTCATTTTGCCTTATCTAACAAGAAGTCTCAATGTATTTGTAATAGAGAGGTCCAGACAGTATCAAAAACTTTGAGTTAAATGTTATGTGGTCAGATAATCCAGCTGAACCAGTTTTAAGGAAAACATTTTGTATGATGCTTGCTGATCAAGCAGCCAAGTACTCTACAATCTTAAAGGAGGCTGTGTTTACATGTGAAAGCATGAAAATTACTATCAGGCAAAAATATATATCAACATTGTGTTGCCTGACCCCTGACTGTTGAGGGTATGGCCAATATATTACACACAGATGTACATTTTGTAATGCTTTCATTTAAAAGGTTTAAGCTGTTTCCAAGGGGACTGCTCCAGCTCCCAGACAAACGGCCGCTTGACAGCTCTCCTAGTGCTCAAAGCTCTCATGCAATTTTGTTCAATACACAAAGTGCCAGACTGAAGGAAATTGCTGTTCTTCATCTGATGTTAAGTGATTGGCTTTCTATCTTCATTAAATGTGTGCTACTCAATGCCTCAAAGACATTTTACCTTGTCCTGGAATGTGAACTTTAGCAGCTTTTTGAAATACCCAGAAGGACTCTGTGGAAATAAGAAGGAAAATCCTAAGACCTGCCTGCCCATGCCCTTACCCCTGTTAAATCGATTAGAGATTGGACAGATCAGATGTTGTCTCACTAGATGTACTGAGTTAGTCTTAAAAGTTAGTTTTGGAATTCAAATGCGATTCTATTCCCAAAGACCCCAATCTCATCTGCAAAGGTGAACTAGGAATGGAGGAAAAGAAAAAAGAGTAGAAAAGAAAGAAAGATTTTGTCTGTGAGGGGAGAATTTATATATGATGGATTACAAAATTAAGGCAGTACTAGGGAAATATTAGTGGTGTTTGTGACTTTAGATTTTTGGCTCACTATAGTGCCAGATGCCCTCTCTCTTTATTAATTCCAAAGAGAATCCTGATACACAGATTCATGAAAAAAGGGGGTTCAGCTGTTAGAGAAATGAACATCAATTTCTTTCTCTTCCCCCCATTTTAGTAATAATGAAGAGCTGCTGCACTGCTCAAAGCTTGAAAACAAAATTGTGCTGTTGAAAGCCACTATAATGAGATCTCTGTTTGAGAGTCAGGTCTGATCAAATAATAGATCTTCCCTGTTTGTGTTTAAGGATGGGTAAACAATGTCAAAGTGAAACTTAATCAGAAGAAATTGCATGAGCTTCTTACATTCACACAGTTGTTCTGTTCCACTGTTATTTAGAGCTTTACTGGTCTATGGCTGGACTGAGGTCTGATACAAAGCTACTACTTATTTATGAAGAAAGGTGACTATTTACCCTGCTGACAACTCAGACACTGAAAACGGCAAGAGCATTATGCCCTGTGGACAATATAATCACCCTTGAAAGCCTGGATGGATGGTGGCATTATGGGTTCTCATCCACTCCTTCCCATACTCCACGAACAGCAAATGTCTGTGTGTAAAAGGGAAAGAACAGTGAAGGCATCATTACTGGGAAAACTTGTACTTTGGGTAGAATGAGAAATAGCCCTATTACAGTCAAGCATGAGGGGACAAATTTGCATTGAGAAATCCCAGGAATAGAGTGGTGCCCGCATTCCATTGGAAATGACCAAGCATCTTCCAGGTGAGGAATGCCATCACACTTTATGACCCACTGCAGGAGATTCACTTATGCTGGAGGGGCATGGTTTAGTGGTTGACTTAACAGTGCTGGTTTACCAGTTGGATTCGATGATCTCTGCAGTGTTTTCCAACCTAAGTGATTCTATGATTCTGTATATGCTGGTACACAAACATTCTGTTCCATCACCTGAAAATGTTCCAGCCTGCACAGTCTACATCAGCTGAGCAGGAAAATCATAATAAACTCACAAGCTGTGGAGCTCTTCCATCTCAGGGATGAGGTTAACGTACTTCAGAGGCTTTCTGCGCACTTGAAGACCCTTCCAGGTGGTTCCACGTGATTTACCAAAATGAGTAACTCAACATCCAGCTAAAGCTTAGCACTGGAAGATTTAGGGGGACAGATTCCTCTCACCCTGACTTCGAACAGTTAACTGACCTGCTAAATTAAAAGTATTATCCTTTTGTGGAATGGAAATAATTTATTGATAGATAAAGGTGCTTCTGTTCACTGGCTAAAGAGACAATCCAGAACAACTAAGCTTTTAACATAATTGACACAGATACCACTCACAAATTAAGCAGACAGCAATCTGATTATTCCTCTTGCAAGACAGGATTTCCTCTAGGATATCAGCCACTGTGCTTCTGAAAACATCTTATGCAAGTTTAGTACCCCCACATAATCTACCTCATGCCATAATCATGAAATCAGAAAAGCAGACACAAAAAATCCTACTTTTTAAAAAGTGAAAATACTCAGTAGTAAAAATGAACTGAATGTTCAGATTAATAATTTCCCAGTTCCACAAAAGCCACATGATCTAAGGGAGCAGATAATGGTGCTGATGATATTTTGTCGACAGCGGCCCAGGAGTTCTTTGTGAAGGAACAACTGACTTTTGTATTTACCTTTTTTATTAAGAAATTATAATTCAAATAAATAGCTGACAGGTTTTTATTTAAATTTCAGATCTCTATTAAAATATATATGGAAAAATTATACTCAAAAATTTGAGAGCTTTCTATGTTAGGTGTTGCAGAGAGACTGGCTGCAGGACAACCTGCAAGAGAAAGAATGACGTTTTCCCAATGCAAGTTGCACAGGAATGGGGATAAACAACCAATCTACTTGGAAACACAATTCCAGTAGCAGTTGTTTGCGGTTGTGAATGTACAGTCCTATCTTTATATTCCACATGTGGATATAAACTGTCAGCCTTGCTCTGCACTTACCCATATGTCACACCTGTGAAATATTTTATTATATAAACAAAATCATGTTTCACTTTCTATGGGCCAGTATTTCCATGCAGATCTGACATCAAAAGGGGTGCTGTGCTACACTGTTATTCTGTCATCTATCAAGAAGCTCAACCAGTGCCTTTCAGCATGCAGAATTGGGAGACAGCCCCTTCCACTCTAAACTTGAGACAAAGGCACAGTCTTTCTCCCCATTTCCCTGCTATTAAATGAGGAAACCAGCTGTTTCTTCCACAGGGTGGTGAATGTTTGTAAAGTTTTCAAACAAGTACATGAAATTATTCATGAAGAACATAAATATTAATGGTTTGATTCAACATAGCAATAATCTGTCTTTTTTTAAAACATTATACTATTCTCCATCACCACAGCTTCTGAAAAAGAACCAAACCATATAATATTTCATGAGTGACCGAGAGCAATAGAAAAGTTCTGGGACTTCTTGGTGCTGCTATGGCTTTTCTCTTTGGTAATAATTCTTAGGTTTTAGAAGGGAGAGTTTTCCATTTTTTCTCCTGCTTTGATTTGTGGTTTTGATGGTTGATTGATTTTTCTGTGTAACTGATTTTATTTTGCTGTTATTTGATTTACTGAAGTCGGTGAAGTGAGGGGTAGAGGCCATGCCTGTGCTCTGAGCAAACTTCATGTTATGTTGGAAGGATTTTTTTGAGAGTGTGCACTAGACATTTGTAAGACTCATGCAACTGTAGTTTTCCATCAGTCAAGACTTTGCATTGGTATGATGGAGAAATTGTTACAGTTATCAATAGCAGTGTAAAACCAAAGGATGGAGAAGTTATTTATCAAATAAAGTAGATGAACACACTGCAAAGCATTCCACCAGAAACAGCTGCAAAACAGGTGTAAAATAGGGTTGAACCTAACCCCTGTTTGTTCCCCTGTGTGATGTTAACTATGCTATGAGGCTGGGAAGATATGCCCAAGGTTTTGCCGTGTCTGTACTGATAGAGAAGGGCGACATCTGAGCTTATCACACTTGTGAGGACTCATCCCAAGGATGATGTTCTCACAAGGGCTGGGCTAAATTCAGCTTCACCTAGAGTGGTAACTTAAATACACAAAAACCATCCACAAGCACTGAGGCCAACTGTCACAGAACAGTGGGTGCCTATGCCAGCAACCTTTCTTAGTCTCCAAAACAACACAGATGCATAAAAAGAGACTGGTGGAAATGAGCTCTGGTTTTTTTTTCTAGTTCCTGATCCAGACTGAAGTATTACTTGGGAGAGCACCAGCTGACACAGGCAAACACCATATCACAGATGCTTCTGACAGTGCAAGAGCAGAAATTACTGTATTGTTGTGCCTAGGACTGTTCCCAGACACTGTTTAATTTACTTCTTGAATATAGTCTTCATAGTCTCATCTGTGAGATGAGCTCTAACATCTACTGTAGAGGGAAAATTATTCAGTATATGCCCTGACTATGCCAGTGCAGGAAGGCCTGGGAATATTAAAGTATTTGCCAAACCATAATGCACAATGTTTTAATTATTCAGAACCACTCTGCCATTGTCACAGAGAAAAGACAAGGGCTTGGCAGAGAAAAATGAGATTAAAACCCCACCACCAGCAGCAAAATGAAGAGAGAATTTGGAGTCACCAGGTGTTTCTTCCCAGATGTTGTCTCTGATGATGCTGTTGAGTGTGTTTAACTCTTGAACCAGAGGATAAATGTGAAAGCCAGTGTTCTGTAAGTATGCTCATCTGCACTTTTTTAGTACAAGCAGCACAATTCAAGCAGAGGAGGTTAATGATTTCCCACACAATGTAATCTAGTTTATAGATCTGTATAAATGTTTTATGGCAACACTTGATTATGTGATGTCCCAGATGATTTTTCAAAGAAGCTGATGTAAAAGACCAGCAAGAAATGCTGGGGAATTAACTGTCTCATTCTTTCTGGGGAACAAACAAATACTCAGAGCCCTCAGGAAACTTGAAACCCGTCTGGTGAAGAAAAAAGCTTGTAATTTGTTTGCATTTGATGACTCTCCTTAGTTGCAGGTAGTAGTGATAAATTCACAATTTGTGACAAGTAAAAAGAGGAGCAGGAAAGGTGCAGTGCACATCAAAGTTGCTTAATCACCTACAGAATACAGTGTCTGCAAAGCAGGTTTTCCTCACTGTGCTTTACTGCTCAAACTGGCAGAATAGAAGAGGAAAAGCAGGCTGCATAGTGGACTTTAAAATGCTGAAATAGCAAAACACCAAGAATAGAATGGCAAATAAAAAAATGCAGATTATCAGGGAGAAGTATATCGTGTACCCAGAAGTGTTTCATTTTTCTGATATTAAAAGCGTCTGTCCAGAGAAGGGCAATAAAGCTTGTGAAGGGTCTGGAGGTCTTTTGAGGAGCAGCTGAGTGAGCTGGGGGTGTCTAGCCTGGAGAAAAGAAGGCTCAGGAAAGACTTTACCAATCTCTGCAACTACCTGAAGAGAGGCTGTAGTCTGGTGGGGGTCGGTCTCCTCTCCCAGGCAACCAGCAATAGGACAAGGGGAAAGGCCTCAAGTTGAGCCAAGGGAGGTTCTTGTTGGATATTAGGAAAAATTTCCTCATTGAAAGAGTAGCTAAGCATTGGAAGATGCTCCCCAGGGAAGTGGTGGAGTCACTATCCCTAGAAGTGTTAAGAAAGAATAGACGTGGCACTTTGCAAGCTGGTTTCTTGGGCATGGTGGTATTCAGTCAAAGGTTGGACTTGGTGATCTCACAGGTCTTTTTCAACCTTGAAGATTCTACAATCACAAAAGACTGGTAATCAGAACTATTCCCCTACCCCAGTTACCAAAACATAACGTGCACCTGTGGTACTTTCTGGGTGAGCTGTGTCTGTGAGTGACGAGCTGCCCCAATCTCCTAATGAACTTCTACGGAGGAAATCACATGTCAAAGACGGCCCAGGGATCAGAATGTTGCTCTTTTAAGCACTTCAGCAACTCCGTGATGATCCCCTGATCTGTTTATTTTCCGCATGCTTGGACAAGACAGACAAGCCACAGACTCACTGTGGATTGTAAGCACTGGCATGAAACATCTAAATGAGAAGTGCAGAGGTCCAGGTAACTCCAGAGAGAAATGCAGCTCATATGGTGATGAAAGCTCATTTTTTTTTAACCTTTGGTATCCACGAAACTGGCTTCTACAGTCTTATTTTATGCATAAACAAAGGTAATCTTTGTTTTTTTCTAAACAATGAGCTGTAAGTACCTAGAATAAAAAAACAGCCTATGATTGCTCCTGAGGAAATTTTCTATTCTGACAGTGCATGTGCTGACTGCATTCTTTTACTAGTCTAAGATAGTCACTATTAAAAGATTGGTGTCTTCTCTCCTGGCCAATTCCATAATTCTAATGCATAGTCTCGGGAATACCTGCCATTGAAGAAGCAAATGAATGAGAACAAAAGAAACAGAGTAATGTCTGGGATCTGAACTTTTATGTCAAACATTATTATAAATGAGTAAGTGGGAATAGATGCAATATTCCTACAAAAATCAGAAATGGTTTTTGGCAAAGGATTTGCAAACAAGGCTGAACACTTGACTGTTGTGTGATGCAACTGAGCTAGATGACGGATCAGTTTATTTCTCAGAGTCATTGCAAGATGAAGATATATTTCTGATTTAAAAGGCCGAAAGTGGCACGCATACCGGTATGTCACTGTACACAACTCTGGTGCATAAGGCGCTCACTTAACAGAGAGGATTTTATCTAAGTCAGCAAAACTATATTGAGATAGTAGCTTTGTAAATTTGGTCATCAGAAAGAGTAACTCTGGATAAATTAAAGAGTGCTGAAAGTCAGAGCATTAGTGATTGTTCCTACTGTAAAATATGTGATATGGTCCCTGGCAGAGTTTCGATCCAGCACTTAAAAATTAGTTTGGAGAATATTTAGCTTGTATGGGCAAGAGAACATTCTGAGAGGGTGTGTGCAAATGTTCAACTCTGTCTGAAGGAAAAGAGACTTTAGAGATAAATTCTTAAATTTTACAAGTTATCTGAAGTAATACCTTTGAGTAGGTCCTTTGATTTAAGCAACAAGAGAGAAAAATTAAAAACAAATCAGACTTCCAAGAGGAAGTGTCGTGGTCATTATTAAAGCCTGAGGGATAAAGAAAGGGACATTCACTGGAATGTGGCCAACATCATAAACTGTAGGACAAGAACAGAAGAAAAGTAAAAGATGGCACAATCTAATCAACAATAACTTGCAAAGCTAAACTTTTAAATGTCCAGCACTAAGAAAATGAAGCCCGCCTAAGCCGCCACTTCTGTGAAATAAGGACACAATGCTTGCCATCAGTCTTTACTGCCTCTTGACTTCCATCGAGTAGTTCATAAGGACAACAGAGTCCCAGAAGCTGAGATCTGTAGGAATCACAGAATGGTTTGGGTTGGAAGGGACTTTTAAACCTTACATAGTTCAACCCTCCTGCTATGGGCAGGGACACCTTCCACCAGACCATGTTACTCAAAGCTCCATTCAACCTGGTCTAGAATGTTTCCAGGGATGGGGCATCCACCACTTCTGTGGGCAACCTGTGTCAGTGTTTCTCCATGCTTACTGTAAAAAACTTCTTCCTTATATCTAGTTTGAATCTACCCTCTTTTAGTTAAAAAAACGTTACCCCTCATCCTATTGCTACAGGCCTTATAAAAAGTCTGTCCGTCTTTGTTATAAGTTCCTTCTAAATACTGAAAGGTTGGAATAAAGTCTCCCTGAAGCATTCTGTTCTCCAGGTTGAATAATCTCAACTCTTTCAGTCTTTCCTCACAGGAGAGGTGCTGCAGCCCTCCAATAATTTTTGCGACCCTCCCCTTAGCCTCCTCCAATATGTTCACACCTTTCCTAAGTGAATGCCGTTTCTCCTTTTTATTTGCAGCGGATGCAGTATTCCATTTCTGGCTGTGAACTGTGATCTCACAGCTCTAGTTCTTGGAAAGGTACAAGGCATTATGGATCTGTAAGAAAACTGGAAAAAATTTAAAAGGTAACCGAAAATGTGCCATATCAATCCTTAATGTGAAAATATTTGATCAGAAGCTGCTCAAAGAAATACACTTTATAAACTGTTAAACAGTTTGTTGGAAATCACAGCCTGAAATGGCTATCTTCAAAACAGAATTCCAAACCCCTCTTTGAATCTATGTGCTTTTTTATATGTTTATGTACACATACACTTTTATGTATGTATAGCTATAAATAAATAGTAGGAAAAGGCTGCTTCACCAATATGATGAATGATACTTAATGTTTACAAAAGACAAGAATCTGCGGCTCAGGCTTGGAATCAAGCCATACTGGTTCAGTGTAAATTAGTAGCTGCATGCAAGCAGAGAGCTGGTCTGCTAAGATGTTTGCAGTGTTTTATTGCCTGGATTAATTAATGCTAATGGTTAAGAGAATGATAATCTACTGGCTTCCAAGAGGGAGTCAGGCAGTCTTTCCTGCTCAATGGAGTGTTAGAAGATTTGAAATATTTGAGGCACCAGAGGCTACTAAGAAGATTTACACAAGTCAATGTTTGAGCTTCCCACTCCTGGTAATTTGTTATTAGAAGGTTTCCAGGAGCTCGAGTGGATATTATGGATTCCTAATGGACTTTTATTCTTTTGTAATTTCTATGAATTTCAGGTTTTTCAAAAAAACTATGCATTTCATACTTTTTTTTTTAAACTTTCACTTTTTAATGCATTATACATATGTTTGAAGTTTAGTAGTCATTTTCTGTTTTGATCACTTTTGTACAGTCAGTCAAGTCCTTGCCTAATATCACTACATAACAACCATTTTCATTCTCCTAATATATTTAAATTTTTTATTAAGCTGTTAATCTTTCATTTCAAAACAGCACTGGATGTGTTCAATGAAAGACCAAATCCATTTTGTTTTCCTTTTTATATGACAGCTAACCCTCCACTTAGACTTCTAGCTCTTGGAAACAGACCTGAAGATCAAATAGGATCTGAGAAAAGGAACCATTCATTAACTCAAGAATTTAAAAAATTTGAGCCACAGAAAAAACCAAACATATTATGAAAACGGACTCAAAAATGCTGGAGTGGTATTATTAATAAAGATTCTACCATTCTGTTCTTGCGGCTTCTTTATATCAGTAGATACTTCTTTTCTACAGAATAAAATTTTCACAATTATTATTTACATAAATATTGTAGGGAATATTTCTACTACACTATTTAAAAGAAGACTAAAGACACCCTAAAATTAAAGAACTTATCACTCTAAGGATTGGAAAATTGGTGACTAACAGAATTAGAAACTGAAGAGTTACATGCCATTGCTATATAAATGTTCCTCAAGGATTTTTTGTGTTGTTGTTATTTACTGAAAGAAGTCTTTGTTAACTGGAAGCAATCATTAAAATTTTACATATGTATAAGTCTAATAAGAAAAAGGAAGTATTTATATTCCTTTTATTTTCCAAACAGTACTACTGTTCTTATTATGTGACAATGTTAACTTTCCTTTAAATATTTCCTAGAGAGAAAGTTTTGTTCTTGAGGATTGATCCCCTTTGTGACAACAACTCAACACAGCTCTGCATCTTTCACCTGAGAAGTATAAGACAGGTGTGTACACTATTTCCTGGCATGGAACTTTATGTTTGTAAGTTCCCTGTATCTTTATTTCTTCTAGCAGCTGGTGCAGTAGATTTGTAAACCAATCCTGTAACTTTTTTGGATGAAAATTTTATACCCCCTCAAGGACACCGACAGTCATGTATTGACTTGACAGGGGAGGCTGTCAAATTCTTGATAGTCTTTTCAGTCTTTTATTCTCTGAGAAACAGTCTTTGTTATCCAAGAGTGGCTACTGAGTACATGTTTTGACTGGCACCGATTCAGGCACTGCTCTTTTCACTGATGCTAGCTGGTTTAGATATCAGCCTACACTTTCAGAAGCAGGGTCTGAAAACATAGTCTAAAAATTACCCTGGCAATCACATATACTCATCATTTAAACCCAGAAGAGAATGCTACATCATTTTGTGTGACTGCATGTATGTCACAAGCCATTACATTTAAGCATTACACCTTACTAATTTCAAAAATTCAGTTTGACTACACTGTGTAGTCCAGATTCTTCCTATATAACACAAAGATCCATCTTGGATCTTTTGTGGACAAGAATCTATGGAAAAAAATAACCCCTCAAGAGGGCAAATTGGACCAGGATATGAGCTGTCCTGTGAAGAACCCCTCTTCACGTACACAAGGATGGCCTTGAACTTGTAAAAAATGCCTGAGAGTTTTAATGACTATTTCTATCACCCTGTGGCTATTCACATGGCAAAAGCCAAAGAACATCAGGGAAATTAAGGAATAAACAGAGAACAGAAATAGAAGTATTATTATACCATTGAATAAAGTCCCAGTATGTCTAATTCTTGCATATAAAATGCAGATTAACAAACAGCAGAACTTTTTATGACAAAAATATGTGAAAACTAGAAATTTTAAGGACACAAAAGTATAGGTAAGCTTGCTCATTAAGAACAACTAAATACACTGAGGTTCTTCAGCTTGCCAGAGGCAGATCAGAGAGACTATGACAGCCTGGATGTTTCCATGGTCCCTTTCAGTAACAGAGTTGGCTAACAGCAGACGAAGCCAGGTGGCCAGCTGAATCAAAGGGAAGGGATTTGTGTACGTGCGTGTCCTGGGGTTAAAGCATGAGAACACACCCATGCTGCACAGTGTGTAGTTATGCAGGGGAACTCAGAAGTTGACAAAATGAAATAAGGAGCATTTGTTGTCTAAGACTTCCATCCCCCAGAATTTTTTTAAAAATCTCATAATTTAACTACTGTGCTTCTGAAATAGGAAACCAACTGCTTATTTGAAGAGTGCAGGAGGTATAAGTGACAAAAAAATGAGAGGAAAAAATCACTGACGTGCAGCTTTTGCAGCTCCAGGAACAGATGCTGTGTACATACAAAATAGTAGCTCAGGAGTGACGATGACTGATGTTGGGCAAAGCAACATCTGTCTGAGACAAAACATCTGGACTGCTGCAGCATGCAGTGAGGAGTAAAATTTAGCTTGAGGATATTCCCTGTGGACTGGCAAAAATGCAGTTTTTACATAGAATTGTTTTTTAGCTGTCCAATATAATAGTATAAGAAATTTTAAAGGTACTACGAAGTGGCTAACACAGATGTTCTTTTAGGGAGTTTTGCCATTAGGATCACATCAACAATATTCAAATCACTTTCCAAAGCCATTTGAGAACCAGACCACACCTCATATTTGAGATCAATACAGAGAGACCTTCACAGATACTTTCTCAGTATCCAAGGGTTTGGATTCTATTTCAGATATTCTCTACTGCACTTGGGCCACAATGAAATGCTACAGAAAGTTGTGATGCCACCCTCCCAGATGTTCAAGCAGCAGCCTGGCTGATATAGCTCATAAATTCAGAGTGCAGGGTGGCTGGAAATGCTGCTTTCATCTGTCCAGTGTGAATGTCACAATGAATGGGCATATGGTTAAAAAAATCACAGACTGTTCTAACCTGTACCTGCAATTGGATGCAGGAGAAAATATGCCTTTCTGTTTTTAAAGAATTATTTGTGCTACAGAAGTCATATGCCAGAATTGTAGCAGTTGTAACTGATTTTATATAAGCAAATTCTGCCAGATATAAAAGAATACGGTTGTTCCATGGCTAGGAAACACAACCTTTGTGAATTCAATCAACATGTTTTTAAACATTTAGTGACATTAAAAAGAAAGTGCCTAGCTTTAGGGTATATGAAGTATTGCAACCCCATAAAGTTTAAGCACTGGCAGGGAAAAAGAGTAATTGCTAGACCAAACAGCTCAGCAGCTGGTTTAGTTGTGTTCATCAGCTAGTGGTGATGGGCATGATCCTACCCTGCATCCTTGCAGCTGCAAGAAGAGATGGCTTGTAACACAAGGGTACTGAAACTACAGAATGATCAAAAATGAAGAGAGATTGGATATTAGGAAAGCTCTCTTCACCAAAATGGTGGTCAAGCATTGGAACAGGCTGCTCAGGGAAGTGGTGGAAACACAAGCATGAAGTTGTGGGATATGGTTTAGGGACATGGTTTAGTGATAGACTTGGCAGTGCTGGGTTAATGCTTGGACTTGGTGATCTTAGAAGTCTTTTCCAAGCCTCAAGATTCCATGATTTTCTGATCCTGATATGTGCTGCAATGTTTTCTGCACAACATTGCATCAGTAATGAAGATGCTAGATTGCAGCAAGATATCCCCCTGTAATAATCCTGCAGCTCTCTGCAATTTAACTTGGTGAATGAGCAGCTCTCCTCTTTTTATCATCAGATGATGAGTGACGCCTGTCTGAGCAAAGAGTCCATGTTTTCAGATCGACCATGTACCTGCTGAGATCAAACAGCAGTCACCTTTCAGATGTAACATCATATATCCAGAGACACTGCTGCTATGACAGAAATGACTCGTGACTCTAATGATGAGGGATTTGCATTCATCCAGCAGGAGGTGAAAGACGACACCTCCTCACTATATGCTAACATTTCTGCAATCCAGCAGCCCATGGGGAACCCTCCAGCTCCATGCTTCACAAATGCTTACCAAGACATAAGTTGCCCATTAATGAGCCTACATTGTCCAGTACAGAGGACAGTTTCATGTTCTTCTCAATGTGCAAAACTGAGGCCAAAGTCCATACAGCAACTACTCTGAACCACTCTCTTGTGAGTACTATGGTGTCTCAGCAGTGAGGAATTCAGATTATTGCTACCCAAGGTATCTAAATCTCAACTCATCCTATCCGCTGAACGAAGAAAAGAAACTGTGACATACAAATTAAACATGGATAGTAAGCTCTCTGATCTCACTGCAGTGAGTAAAGTTTAAATGATTTTAAATGACTTCTTGATTTGTGAGCAAGAATTAGTATATTCCTGTTTAAGCTATAAAAAAAAATTCAAAACCAGAACTAAATGCAACAGCTAGCCACACCACTCTTAAATGCTGTTTCATATGGGTCATCTTTAACTCTAAAGAAGTCAGGCCATTTGGAAAAATGTATTAAATTCTCTATATATTAGAATCAAATATCATAGAATCATAGAATGGTTTAGGGTGGAAAGGACATTAAAGAACATCTAGTTCCAACCCCACAGTCATGGGCAGGGGCACCTTCCACTAGACCAGGTTGCTCAAAGCCCCACCTAACGTGACCTTGAACACATCCAGAGATGCAGCTGCCAGAGGTTCACTGGGCAACCTTTACCAGTGCCTCACCACCCTGTCAATAAAGAATTTCTTCCTAATATCTAATCTAAACCTACACTCCTTAAGCTTAAAACCAATGTCCCTTTTACTGTCACTCCATGCCTGTGTCAAAGGACCCTCTCTAGCTCCCTTGCAGCCCCTTAATGTACTGGAATGTGGTATAAAGTCTCTGTGAAGCCTTCTTTTCTCCAGGCTGAACAGCCTCAACTCTCAGCCTGTCTACATATAATAGACTCCAGTGGTTAAGCTAGAGACACACCGGAAATCAGTTGCATGCAGTGTCTCACACATAGGGACAATATTCTCACCTACCTAAAAACAGCAATTAAAATGCCCAGACACGTAAATAAATGTTTTTTCTTAATCCTATTAAAATTCACCCATTACTAGGAATGCATTCTGTTAAATGCATGGTTTGCCCTAAGTGTTATGCTATTGCATTTTACCTGGAATACTTAATTGTTTCCCAAGAATAGCAAATGGTTAACAGATCTCCAAACTGGAGCTGTGGAGCTGGTTACTGTAAACTTCACTGCAGTTCTCTGCCTGTATTTACACCAAGTGAAAAACTGACTTTGAGGGCAAAAAAAAAAAAAAAAATAGGAAAATACAAAATACATGCACAGGAGAAGCAGATAAGCTTTATACATCCTAAAAGGCAAATGTGGAACTAGTGCTACAAAGAAGCAGCTGTCTGCAGCAGGAGAGTGCAAAGTACCTCAGAGGTGTCAAAATACGCAGGTAGAGAGATACAGCTTCCTCAGGTTAATGGTCTGATAATATCACTGCTGAGACCTGGAAAGCCATTGCCTCAACATCCATTTCTGGCAATGTTGATATAAACTCTGCAGGAGTGGGGCTAGGGGCAAATTCTGGGGCTTCACCTGCCAGGCTGATGAAAGAAGGAAAATCTATTTCAGTGCTTAAAAGACAGAGTGGCTTTTGGTGCAGAAGGTCAGACAGATACACGGGTAAGTTGCTGTATAGGAGTAGTCTCAAAAAGGGCTACTGAAATGAAAACCAGATAAGGGCCTGGAACAAGATCCTACAGTCTATTAATGCCCTGGGATAGTGTAAGAGAGACACATGGGAACTCAGATATAAGGAAAGTGGGGGGATTTTGTGCAGTGTTGACAACAAATATGTTTGTTCTATCGTAGGTAAAAAACCCCTTGGAACAAAAAACTCTTGCAAGTTGATATGGGAAGAAAAGTCTGCTTGTGGTGAATACAATGGGGAATTTGTTCATGTCAATGCAGACAAACCCATCACTTAAAAACTGAAGTCATTGTTTTGACCCTGTTCCCTCCCTGTTATTGAGTCAACTCAACTGGGCATTTAATCCCCCCAGGACTAAGGAAATCCATCTCTCTCCTCTCTTGTGAAAAAATGAAAACTGACTGCTCTGGGTGTATTTCCAGCAGACTTAGGCCCAGCAGGTGGTGGATGTGTGTGGCATCCTGCTCATGGCTGACTGCATTTTGCAAGTGTTGCTATCAGTGCGAACAAGAAAGCTGCTCCACACATGGTTCTCCACCAGTGTTTTCTTTATTTCAGACTAAATCTGTAGCTGGAAATGGAATTTGTAAGTTATTCTCTACATAATTTAGGATGCAGTCATTTCTATAGAGCCTTCTGGTACAAAAAACCTCTCAGGTCATAGGCTACAATGAAACACCAAGACTGCAAAGCAAAATTAGTCAAAAATTACCATCTCAAGAAAGGAGGAAAATGAGCACTCTATTCTCATTCTCAGTAAACAATCTGCCTCCATGAAAATTTCAGGTGAACACTCCAGGAAGACGACAAGGATGGGCTCTTAATCTGCTGAGACCCCAAACCAGCACAGAGATCAACAGCAAAAGCATGAGAAACATCTGGCTGAAATGACTCCTTGGGCTAAAGATCATATGCAGGATGAAGTCTGCTGTTGGAGCTGGGCTTTTCTGGGTTACAAGGACAGGAACGACATTCTTGATTGAGACAGTGTTCTAGGACAAGTATCCAAGGTCCTATTCCAATTTTAGTACCAGCATAACATGGGCTCCCTTTGATATAATATGAGCATTCTCAGTTCTCTATCTCTGAGAACACAGGAAATGAGTTCGGAGTTAAATAATTTTCAGGGTTAAAGAACTTAGGCTTCTAGAAGGAAATGTCAGCTTCCAAGTGTTATCTTAAAATTAATAAAACAGTACAGGTATTCGAAAACTGGTAGAAGCAATAACCCTATCCAGACACCTTATGTTTTTTAACCATTGCAGCAAAGGAATTCATGTATTTCAAGGATGTAAAGGACTTGATCTCCCAATAACAAACTGGAGATCCTACCACAGTATCCAGCAAACCTAGTTCTAAATCTGATAGTACTCTACATCCAAGATCTTTGCATGTTGCACACAGTCCACCAGTCACATTCAACCCCCGTGAGATAACATCATGTCCAAAGAGTCTTTCCAGTCTGGTCTGTAAAAAGTCTCCCCTGTAATAATAAAGTGCTAAGCATTGCATAAAATATTTCTGGAAGGGCAGATCTGCCAGAACCTTGCTTCACCATAGGAGTCCTCTGTCTTGAATGATGTCAGGAGGACATCATTCAGTCAGGAATAACTACACTAGATATTTATTGTCTTGTGGTCATTATCCTTAATGAACCATCCAGAAGAAGATGGGGGTCAAAAACAAGATGAAAAGTAAGTGATATTGGTTTCAGGGCAGCAGCGAACAGAACTCCAGGCAAGCAGGAGGTCAGAACCTGGGTACGTGGTGCATGGGTGATGGGCTCAGAATGGAAAATTAAGGATGTAATGTAGCTATGAAAGAACAGGGAGCCAGAAGAATGAACTTCCAGAGAAAAACAGCTGCTGAATGAAGTGATCTCACAAGGTGTACTAGTGGCAGCGTTTGGGAAATAAAGAGGCAGTAGAGCCTCTGAATTTACATGGTGGGAAAACAGAGACCTTGAAGAATGAAAGGTGTGGGAATAAATTTTAAGCAAATGTGCAAACAGTAATGGATAATAATAGCACTCAGATGTTATGTAAGAGCTTGTGTGTTTGCTGAAGGAACAACAAACTTCAGGCTCAGTAAAAGAAAATGGGCGGGTTTAAGATGGGAAAGTTTGTGTACAAAGTAACAGCAGGCTTTTTCAGCACAGACTACATTTACATCCTATACAAAGATATCATAGAACCACAGAACGGTTGGTATTGGAAGGGATCTTAAAGATCATTCCATTCCAACCCTCTTGCCAAGAACACTTTCCACTAGACCAGGTTGCTCAGGTTCCCATTCAACCTGACCTTGAAAACTTCCAGGGGCGGGGCAGTCACAACTTCCATGGGGAACCTGTGCCAGTGCCTCACCACCCTCATAGAGAAGAATTTCTTCCTAATATCTAATCTGAACCTACCTTCTTTCTGTTTTAAGCCATTATTCCTTATCCTATCTGTACAAAAATATATACCTCAAAATCATGCTTGTCCAGGAATACCAAACAATCATGCAGTTTAGGTGGTGAAAGCTTTACAAGAAACAAGCCCAGGGACAAGGGCAGCTTCTGTTTACATCAGTGCTGGCACTCAAGTCCTGAGGAAGGACCAGAGCTCCAAAGATGCTGCCTGAGGTAGAGTACATCAAGGACACAGCATTATCCATTCTTGTCTTATTGCCCAGAAACACACTCATCTTTCATAATCAGCAAGACAGCAGCAAAACTGTCTGGCATAGCAGTGTGTTTTCATTTCTCTTCATTTAATTGTGCTCTGTCCCACGGAACGGATCAACAAGCAAACAACAACATGGAAAAAAGAAACCAAGAGCTCGTCAGCAGGTCTGACTGGGGAGATTTACTTCTTGAGAGCTGGGCACAGAGCCAGATCCACCTGATGGTGGGACTTGCTAAGGGACATGGAGGCAGTGCTAGGTTTTGTAAGTAATTCTGAGAGAAGGGGCCAGAAAAGCAAAATCTGAAAGAAATAATCTTTCAATTTCACATTACTGGACATAAAAGTCCACTGAAGAAACTGATTCAACTCTGAGCCGGCATTGCACAACACTTCATCCTCCACCAGAGTCTCCACAGCCAGAGATTTACAAGAACAGAGCAAGGCTAGGTTTCATATTTTTCCAACCCGGCAAAGGAACTCTGTGACTTGACTGGAATGGCTTTTCTGACACATCATTTCTTAATTCTCACTCATTCCTGCCCTCCATCCCTCCCAGAATCTCTTCTCCCACCCCCCCCCCAAATCAGACTGTTCCTTGAACAGCTCAGTATTTCAATCCAATCTTAATCTGATTTCCCAAAAGGTGCTAAGTCCCCTTTTCCCTCTCTCCCTGGCACGTACTACCTCTACAACAGAGACCGAACCTGTTTTCCTGCGCGCAGGCTGTTGGCACTTGCTTGGCCATTTTCTTACTGAGGCATGGACTTCTCACACTGTAAAGAACTGTTGAAGAGTGACTTGTTTCACCATTGCCTGGCTCCCTTGGTAAGATGTGTACCGATAATGGGCCATGACGGTCCATGGAGGATGGGCCACGATGGTCCGTATGAGGGCGGCGAACCTCTGCCGCCCGGCCGCCATCGCAGGTGAACGACCCTCAGCGCGGAGCTGCGCGTGCCACGGAACGCTCGCGGACACCGACGCCCCGGTGCCCACGTGGCGACTGTTGCGGTTGCCATGGTACCTAGGCCGGCGTGAAACTGCCGAGTCACTGCCGTAAAGCACCGCTCAGCCGCTATATAAGCAGGAGTGCGCGGCAGGCCCCGACAACCCTCACCCCTCTCCGGGCGGGAAGAGGAGCGATCTTCGCGGGACAGATTCTTGGTGGTGATTACCTTCCTTGCTTTCTGTAATTCTTTACTTTTTTCCTATTTTTCTGTGTTATTCCTTGCTCTTTTCTTTGATGGTCAATAAAAGTGAATTATCATTTTTATTGCCAACATTTGACCTTGTTTGTGTCTAATCTCTCTGGATGTTCGTAGCCATCCTCCCCCACTCTCCCCCCTTGTGTTCGCATCTTAAGACACGTATGCAGATTGGGACACACACATCTGCAGGATGCAAGAAAACATTGTTCTCTGTAGTTAAACTCATGCATTTGGCAAGACAGAAAGAAGGAGAGAGAACGGTGTTTCCTTGTCATGGATTTCTCCAAAAGCCATGGTAATCCTCCGGCAAAACTCTATGACAACAGATACAACTCTGCCACCCCCAGGAAGATTCCAGGGGCTGGACCCCAGTGCCAATCACATTTACAAGAGGCAATGAAGGCAACCAGGAGCAATAACATAGTTTATGCATACATCATCCTGAGATAAGAAACCATAATACCACAGCTGAGTAATACCCAGCCTGCCTATTGCACTTGTCTTCCATGAATGTCAGGGACCTTAAGAAGGTTTTAAGTAAGGTTAGCACCATATTAAATATTGATCAGCTGGTTCATGCTGGAGTGAAGTGACTTCAGCAAGATCATGCAGCAGTGGCAAAACCCTGTGGAACAGACAGCATTAAGAAAAACATCCCACTCAGAAATCACCACATCACCTTGTTGACATCAACAACTGCATTTTTTTTGCAATGCTTTTATTCACAACATACGTGTGAGACACAAGGGATACTTGGAGGTCCTCTTGCTCATTCCACAACACATACAGAGTTATCTGAAGACACTGGATGCAATGCAATGAGACACCATTTTTTATTTCACTAGACTTGGATGGGGTATTCATTCCTCAGGCTGAGAATGGAGAATGGGGAATGAGGAAGGTGTGCCCATCTCACTGAAGAAGCTCGAGTAAGAAGAAAGCAAGTTGGATGTTCTGAAAAAGCACGAACGTGTTGTTTTTATCTAACATAGCAAATCCCATCTACTCTTCTCCAGTTTTACCCAACTGCCAACTGACTCTACTATGTTTCTTATTGGTGTTATTCCTTCTGTGAAGATTTTTATCCTCTCTGTCCTTCAGACTAGATTCCTTCATTGTACTCATTTTAGGCCTAAACCCAAAATTTGCCCAGAAACTTCATCTGAACCTGAAGCCTAATGATCACCTTCCTTTGCAATATTTTATGTATCTGTCAAGATAAACCATAGGCAGGTTTTGACGCATATTTCATGTTGCCTAGAATTATAGTCTGTGCTACAGTGACAAACAAGATCACTTACCTAATTTTAGTATTGCTGAAAAGTTATGATTTGATGATAACTTCTAGATTTATTGTAAGGCAGGGCACTCTCATATGAGCAAGTCTCAATTTTAGCAAAAAATTTTTTTTTCCATGCAACAAGTCCTTGCTATCCATCAGGGTGTACTTCAGGATCTGCCAGTGTATTTAGACATACTCCGTTGTTTGGCACAGTAGGGGATGAAAACACTATTTCAGGATAGCTGACACTTTGTCAATGTAAGTGATTTCAGAAGGTAGCTTTGTTCTATATTTTTGATAGACTAAAGATGAATTTTTTAAAAAATGAACAGCAAGAGACACATGGTGAATGGCGAGTTGATAACTGTGAAAAAAGCAGCATCAGCAAATAACTGGGTCTCCAGCTTTCTAGGGGCTTCTGCTATGAAATCTGGCTTCTTGCCTCTTCCCTTCAACTTCTTCTAAAGAGTGATAAAATTGTGCTACTAACTCCTGACACAAGGAGGAAGATAGAAGCTCTGTCCAGACAAGATGACAGTGCTGCAGCAAATATCTGTCTGATGCTCTTGTGGAGGAGTAGCCTAGCAGAAAACTTTCATGTGATTTTTTTCAGTTCTAGAAAAACACAGCAAAAATGACTCCATTAATTTTGCAACTTTATCATTGCAAGACATGATTCTCTGAAAACCCCCAAGAAAACAATGGTTGGTTTAACAAAGGATTTATATAAGAACAGGGATGTCTATGAGGAATACGCAGGAATTAATGCCTTAGTTCACATGGAATGAGTAAGGAACAGAAGGTGAAAAAAGAAATCGAGGACCTGTCCTATGTCATTTTTGGTCCTTCTGATGGACATTTTTTCATGTCATAAATAAGCAATGGTTTGGGTTGGTAGCAACATTAAAGATCATCTAGTTTCAACCCCCCCAACCAGAGGCAGGGATACAACCTATTAGATCAGGTTGCTTAGAACCCCATCCAGCCTAGCCTTGAACAGTTCCAGGGATGGGGCATCCGCAGCTTCTCTGCACCAGTATCTCACCACCCACACAGTAAATAATTTCTTCCTAATCCCTAATCTAAACCTGCTCTCTTTATGGTTAAAGCCATTCTCCTTTGTCCTATCCCTACATGCCCTTGTCAAAAGTCCCTCTCCAGCTGTCATGTAGCACCTTTAGACACTGGAAAACTCTCTAAGGTGTCCCTGGAGCCTTCTGTTTTACAGGCTGCACTGCCCCGATTCTCTCAGTCTGTCTTTGTAGAAGAGTTGCTCCAACCCTCTGATTATCTTTGTGGCCTCCTCTGAACCTGCTCTAAGAGTTCCATGTCCTTCATGTGCTGAGGACTCCGGACACATATGCTGTAGTCCAGGTGAAAGTACAATATTCATTTAGCTGTCCTGTTAGACTTGGCAGTTACAGCTGACCTAAATAAGTTCTCCCTGTATTGTCACTTGGTAGGAGAATTTCTTACTCTGTCCCCGGATTTCTCATGTAACGAGGCAGGATGCTGTCAAGACAGGTGCTGAGTTTCACCCATAGGGTGAAGACACTACAGAGGGTACATGATACATTTACAACCAGCACTGTCTGTAAAACAGGTTCCAGACAGGCTTGTGCAGGTGCGAGATGACAGTCATCATAACCAGGGTATGATCAGTCAGTTCCCCATCCTACTTAACATGTTCCAGCTGATGGCTCCATGGGTTGTCATTTTAAAAACAAGTAGAAGACCCTCATCAAACTAGTCCTTTGTGCCCATCTATCCAGGGGTATCTAGAAAAATCTACTGACCTCCAGAGAGCAATTTAGGCCTAATGCTCTGATATTAAACTGGCAGGTGTGTATTAAAAGCACTCATTTAGTTTGAGGTGAATGAGAGGTCAAGTAAGGTCAAATAGTGCCTGCTTGACTTATGTCAAAAAGTTATTCTGGTAATTTTTTTGGTTGATCCTGATTCTTTCCCTGCAAATGACAACACTGTTATTAATGTTAATTATCCTAGGCTAAGTAATGGGATCACTGCGGAAGGAAGAGCTTTGATGTGTGCAAGTAACATCTAATACATGATGTAATAGTGCTCTGTTACTACTCAATAAAAATATGTTTCCAATGATTAAATACAGGAACTGGAACTTCAGTCCCATTAAGTTAATGGCAGAACTCCCAGTAACTACAATAGGATGAGCAGTGTTCACTTTTTATAAAAATCCACTAATTTCACAATTTTTTACATGTGAGTAAGCCAATGTCTGTGTGCCACTGCCAAAGACCATATTTACTCTTTTCTACAATTTTTGTCTTCGCTGTCCTCAGTTTTAAGAATCAGATTTCTGTCTTTGTCACTCCATCTTACCATCATTGAGCCATGCTGCTCAACAGACATGTACCAAGTTACTTAAGCAACACAAACTTTGCTTCAGATTCTTAGATTGGGTCAGAAATTGCACCTGCTTCTTTGACATGATACTGTTTCAAATACAATAAATAAATAAAGCTAGTATTGACCCAGAATAAGAGCATGCACTCACGCTTTTACATCCATTTAAATAAATCTCTTCATCTTAATCTCTACAATTTAAAGACAGATGCCTTTTCTTTCCAACTAATCTTTTTTTAAGACATGTAATTCAAAGATGTATATTTGGGACTCAAAATATCCACACTTTTGACTGGAAAAAAAGGTCTAATTAGAAAAAAATTTGGGGGAAAAACACCTCCACAGATCCCTTTCTAGTCAAGCTGTTCTGTGACTATAAAATATTTGGAAATCCCAACTGAATGTCTCCTGCACAAGTGCAGGTTGACACTGCTGGATGCACAAGGTGCGTAACTCAGCTGGGATGTCCCTACCATTCCTCATATACTTTGGACAACCCACATGTTAACAGTAAGTCTAATGCATACCGTAGATATTAGACTTACTTGACAAATCTACACATCAGCACTGGTGTGGTAGATCTCAAGGCTCCCTAATACTTCAGTCCTATAGCACATGGATTTCCTACAGCATAGAATCATGGAATATTTTGGTTGGAAGGGGTCTTAGAGACTATATAATTCCAGCCTCCTTTCCCATGGAGGGGGAAGCCTTGAACTTCCCCCAGCCTTGAACTCTTCCAGGGATGGGGCAGCCACAACTTCTTTGGGCAACCTGTGCCAGTGTCTCACCACCCCCACAGGAAAGAATTTTTTCCTAATATCAAATGTCATCCTGCCCTCTGTCAGTTTGAATCCTTTCCCCTCTGTGCTGTCACTTCACGCCCTTGTTCAGAAGTCCCTCTCCAGCACTCTCACAGCCCCTTTAGGTAGTGGATGATAATCCAGGTCTTCCTGGAGCCTTCTCTTCTTCAGGCTGAACAACCCTAACTCTCTCAACCTGTTTTCATATCCACCAGATATGACCAGCAATTCTGAAATGGGTGGGTTGGGTTGAGTTTCCATGTGTGCAGGCCTAAGCAAGCCTGCACAGATGAAAAATACCCCAGAGAGAAAGTTCAGCCTTGAGAAAACTTTCACATTAGTCAGCACAGCTCTAAACACAGCCACATCTTTTGTTCTGTCTATAAAGCTTGCCTGACACTTTCTGTTGCATAGTGCATAAATAATGTTGTGCTTCTATTCCCTGTCTGCATTGATCCACACTGGCCTTTACAACTTCATCTTAGGTGACCCCGCCATCAGAGGTAAGACCTGTCTGTAGAAGAGCTGAAGACCCAGAGCATAAAGCAAAGTTTACTATGTTGCGACTGTCCCTGTGATCTGCCCGAGTGCCCTTGGTGAATTGCTCCCAGCTCAGGGTTTTCTTACCTGAGAGGCCCCAACAGAACTGGAATCACTTCACACAGAGTTCTTTTAATCTTCCTTCCTGCATCAATTCCTCCAAATCCTTTATCTTGCCTGAAAGGAGATTATTGTCTTGCAAAAAAAAAAAAAAAAAATTAAAAAAAAATAGGGCATTTCATCTAGTATATCTTAATTGCCATAACATTTAAAGGAGATACATTATTCCCTTAATTCAAGAGGCTAATGAATCATTTTTAATCATACAAAAAAGTCATGTCCTATGGTGGTAAGCAGCCTAAAAACCCAGGAGAAGTTGGTAGGCATATGCTGGCTTGCTCTTTCTGTGGCGTGAAAAAAATGCATCAGCCTGCTGCTGGCTCCTGACTGCACATGCCAGTCTTAACTTTGGAGAAGTAATCACTTTCTCCTCGACTCATTCCTCTCTCTTTGTCCTTTGATTGCAGATTCCAGATGGGTTTGGTAGCCAGTAATTACTTTTATAACTAGAACTCACTTGCAATGCATCAGGTTAATGTTAATGGCATTCTGTACAGGCACTCATAATCTTCTCTAACTTCTCTCCCATGCCAATGTAATTGTATTTCCTTAATACTAACCAAAGAGTGATCTCTCATCTTCTTTCCTTTTTTTTTGACAGTGCGTATGTGGGAAGGAACAATTTACATTTTTCCAGGCTCTCTTGCTCTCCTTCGCTATGTTTATTAAATCTGTATCTGTTACTTTTATGACTTAGCGCCAATGGATTTTTCTTCTAATTACAGCAATCTTATTTCAGTTTATTTAAATGCTGATTTATGTTTATGCTATCCCCTGGTATCAATTTCATTCCAACTAGATCCCAGTGTAACTTAATTACTTGTAGTCTTGTCATTCCAAACTAATGCTAATTAAAACAGTTTTATTACTGGAAGGTATTAGCGATTAACCCCTCCTCTGTTCTATAGGAAAGAAAGTAAAGTGAAGGTGAGGAAATAGAAGGTTTACAGAACCAGAGAAAAGAGTGCATAGCAATGTCCACTACATCTGTTTTGTTTGATCACACAATGTGCTGTAGTTGCCCAAGGCTCACAGCCTGGTTGTATTGCCTGGTCTGGAGATCTCTTCCTGTACTCACCCCACATTGTTTCCTCTTCTTTAACCTTGTCTGAGTGCAAGAGTTGCAGAAGATGAAGGTGCACACCTACTGGTGTCCAGCCTCTCCTCTCTTCACGTCCCCATGTCCCTCTTCCTCCCTCTCTGCCACACCTCTTCGTACCTCCTCTCAGTTCTATCTCACCTTCTCTCCATCCTCCTCTTCATCACACATCCCACTCTTTGCCATTCTCTCAAATCACACACTTGTTCACATTCAAGAAAAACTGGTTTGATCCAATCATCCTCCCTGTATGCTTAGCATGGATGGAGATCTCTGTCAGTACATTGTTCGTTGCTGTTCTATTGTGTCCAGCAGAAGATGAAGCTGAAGGACTGACCAGCCTAATCTCTTAATATATTGCAAGTGCTTTGCAACCGAGGAGAGATCAATCCTCATGAAGGTGTGTTGGGGCAAGTTTAAGTTAGATGTTAGGAAAAGCTTCTTCTCCCAGAGAGTAGCTGGGCACTGGAACAAGCTCCCCAGCGAAGTGGTCACAACACCAAGTCTGGTGTTCAAGAGTTCAAGAAGCATTTGGACAATGCTTTCAAGCACAAGGTGCTTCTTGGGGCTGTCCTGTGCAGGGCCAAGAGCTGGACTCAATGATCCTTGTGGGTCCCTTCCAGGATATTCTATGACTGTTTTTTTTTTCTCTGTGGATTTGAGACAATATGTACTGAGCAATAACAGAATATATTGCTACGAATCTTCAAGCAAACTAGAGGAGTTAGTAGGCTGGTAAAGCACCAGCTGAGTGCAATTATCTCCTGTGCAGTGCTTGTAAACTTTACCTGCCTCTTCAATGCTTCCCATAAATCCCCTTGACTGCAGCATACCACTGCGGCTTCCCAAAATCCCTCCCCATCTCAGACACAGCTTTATTTTTCTCCACCTTACTCCTAAGTTCACATTTGCAGAAATGGTAATAAACTAACTCAGTTATTTTAATAAAATCCCCAAGTCCTTACTCTTTAATACTAAAATAACTCCACATATATCTTTACAGGCTTACATATGCACATGTATGCAAATGGCCACAGTATTGTACTCAGGTGTTTGGCTTTCCAGCACAGTTTTTTGATTGGTTGCCAGGGAACTGGAACACTTCTGATACACATGTGCAGAAGACATACTTAATTGTTTCTCCTGTGCACCCAAATTAGGAGCCAGCGAAGGCTACTGTTATTTCTGCTGATGGGAGAGTGACATCTGTGAGAACACAGAAAGCTACAGAGTGTGTCTGTCTGGGGCTAATTGATTTATAAAACTTGCCGACAGACAGATGTGAACAAACACTTCTGACAAACAACATGATTATAAATTAGCTCTTTCTTTTTATAGGAGATAGGCTAAAAACACACAGCAAGGATAAGTAATGGGTGCAGGAGAAATGCTATTTATTTTCTGCATTCAATGAAGCACAGCGATTGTACTGTTGTTTTGTGAGCTGGTTTTCTGTCGGAGTCTGGGATTAGGGGAAAAAGAGCTGAAGAATGGGGATGATCTCTACAAACTGGGAAACATATTGCAGTATCCCAGAAAAAGATGTAAATATGATGTCTGTGAGCTGTCTATATGAATTTGTGGGTTTTAGATGAAGTGGCTAGGTCTGATTTTTATTAAGTATTTCTATGCTGTTTTACTTAATGAAATTCACTCCTACATAGACCAATCAACTTAATTTCAGGGTTTGTGCTCTAGAGGAGAAGGGAGCGTGAACTTCATTGCATTGCTTTGATAAGTAAATAAGTTGTGCAATTCCTTTGAATTGTCTTTTAAGTCAATGAACAACACAACTGGTTTCCCCAGGAGGAGGGAGAGTGTGAAGGGAGGGTTGAGCCTATCAGACAACTGAAGTCCTCTGTGTGGTTATATGGAGGCTGAGACTACTCTCTAAAATAACTAAGTTCTTTCCTCACTGTCCCAGAAGAAGATTACAGGAAAATAAAAAATAGAAAAAATTCCCACCTCCTCATACCTACATGAAAGAAAAAGAGTTCCACATAGTATTGTCTAGATGAGAATTTTACTTCATTTTCCCATATGTAAGCAACAGGCAATAAGAAATAGAATTGAAATTAACTTGGCTCCAAGTAGCTGAAATGAAATTTTAAAAAGTGTTAAACATGACAATGGATCACGGAAATTCACAACAAAGATTACATTATCTAAAGTCATTGGTAAAGCAAGTGGAGAAATTTAAAATAAAGGTGAATAGGAATCTTGTTATCATACCTCAAGCTCCCAACATCCCTATCTGCCCCTCTCTGGGTCCTGCCAGTCCCGTTACCAAGCATGAGGCAGCAACAACAGGGACTAGTAGAGAAGAGTATGCTGTGTATGCCTGTATTTTATAAAGAGGGAAAGCTTGCCATCCATCATCACAGTTCCAGAGGGAGAGGCAATCCTGAATCTTTCCTCTACAATTGCTTTCCACCACAATGCAAAGAATTCTCAGTGAGAGAGAGAGCACACGAGTGCTAAGTGCACCAGCAGAAGGGTAGAAATGGAAAAAAAACCCCTCAGAATAGTCATTACTCATCAGTCTTCAGATTTACAGCCTTCAAGGTCTGGGAGGGTGGGAGCTCAGCACAGGCAGCAGCAGCAGACTGCTGCTCCTCAGCTAAGGCATGACCTTCCCTGACTGCCCAGCGCTGGGTATGCAGATGATGGGAGAAGGACAGGGAAAGGCTCCTGCTGCTCAGTTCTTGGGGTGCTACCCTTGTACAGCTGCCTTGTACAGTTCAGAGCAGCAGCACTCAGCATTGGATCTGTGAAGGGCAGTGAGCAGCCAGCAGCAATTCTGGCAGCCAGGGAGAGATTTTTCAGCACGAGAGCTGAGTGCAATCAAGGAGAGGTAGGCGTACCATTCCCCAGACCTGTGGTTTCTGGGAACAGGTGGATACAGAGGCAGACCCTTGCAGGCAGAGGCTTGCTGGATTCATGGGGATTCATGGTGTTTGCCCTGCTGAGGGTGTGTGGTGCAATGAGGTTTAGCACTGAGGGTCCTGTTACCCTCACTGGCATCCAGCAGAACCTGGTATGAAGAAGACGAAATACAAGGAAATTGAGGCCCTAAAGCTCATGCAGACGCTCCAGTCTAGGCTGAAATCTTGGCAGACAGGACGTGCCAGTGGGACACAGGACTTTGAGTAGTCCGGGGAAGATGATGTTAATTATTCCTGTCATTAAGAGCAGCAGGAAATGAGTCTTTGAGAGCAGCTTGTCTCACATACAGACATACACACACGCACTCAGCCACAAGTCAAGGCAGGCTTTAGGAGAAAAGGTTGTTGCTCAGTGTAAAGGAAACTAAGTCAATATTATCTTTTAATAACAAATCCAAAAGGAGGCAAGCTGTCCCAAAGAATGAGCCAAGAGAAAACAAGGAATATGACAGATCAAGGGACCTCAGTTGAACAAATTAGCATGTGCAAATGTTTGGGCTGATGATCGTGATGGAGATTTAAATTGTAGAGACCACATTAACAACTGACATCCCAAACTAGAGCTGCATAAAAAAGAACCTTCCCCAACCCAGGAATTGTTTTTCCTGCCTTGTTTTCTTTCACTTAGTAGAAAACATTTTTTCTTCATGCTGTGAGAAACAACCTTTTTTTCATCCCTGTGCTTGCTCTCACTTTTCTGATGGCTGCTCTGGGTTTAATAAGCTGCTGTCAGACACGTGCAGTTAAAGCTTGGGGTTGTGTTTCTGTTTTCTCTTGTTCTTGCACAACACAATTCCAGTGGTATTGCTTTTACAAGGCATAATGTGACTCCTCACGGGAACAGTGCAAGACAAAACCAAGGTGTTTATGGAGCGCTGAAGCATCCCTCCCCTGCTGTGGGAAGTATGTGCAAGGAGAAGATCTCCTGTAGTCCCTCTTCATCTTAAACCCATCTGGGTTTTTCTGAAGTGCTCTCTGAATAAACAGGGCAGGAAGAATTATGTTCTATACACATGGAAATTGCACAAGTTACCTTTTTTTCCCTATAGAATCATAAAAAGGCTTGGGTTGGAAGGTAGCTTAAAGATCATCCAGTTCGAACCCCCCTGCTGTTGGCACAAATGCCACCCACTAGATCAGACTGTGCCATCCAACCTGGCCTTGAACATTTCATATGGTTTCATTTTCAGTGTTTTTGCGTGTATAATAGAATTAATGCTAAGATCATCTGAATGGAAGGCAAATTTTGCCCCCAAGCACAAAAGGAGAGAAACTAATAGTTCTGCTTTGATTTGGTTCTTGATCCCAAGAAGAAAGAAGATGAAGCACAATCCATGTTCTTATATGGCCACCTTGGTCTTTTTTTTTTTTTTTTTTTACTGACACAAAAACAAGGAAAAAAATAATGCAGGAAATTCCTGTGCTCCAGTGTATGGGTTAACTCACAACTTTCAGGAGTGAATTAGCCTTCTAATGTCATAGTGTCTGCTACACGTCAGTTAGAGCAAGGCAGCAAGGCTCTTGCTTTTGTACTTATTATGCTTATCTCAATTGCTATTCACAGTCTGAAGCCTCACTTCCCTGCCATTTTATACCGATCACTGTGCTAGACTGAGGAAAAGCTTATGACCATATGGTAGCATTTGGCTGCTCACCCATTCTCAGGATTTCACCCAGTTCTCATTGACTTTCAATGGCATCTGGATGACTAATTGCCACAGGCATCTCTCAAAGCCTCAGCTATCGTACCCCAAAGTATGCAGGCTACTTTAAAGTCCAACCACACAAAACAACAGGTTCCTGGCTCCAGGCGTTTGCACCTACTGTTAGATGTTTATCCTTAAGTGGTGAAGATAAGTCAAGGAAGGCAGAGTGGTTATGGCAAGTCTCAGGCCACAATGCGCAGCTGGAAGTTTTAGGAAGAGCTGGGCTAGTCCAATGAACATTATCATCCCCTTGCAGTGACCATCACCAGAGGCATCAGGAAAAGTGCTGAGCAGCCTGTGCCTCGAGGTGCAGGATTTATTTCATGCTCTGCCACTGATGTCCAGTAGAGCCTCTGCCAGGTCATTTCAGCCCTGTGCCATTTTTCTCTATTAGATCACAAAGTGTTGAGAATAGGAAACTCTTCCATTATCCATGCGCAAAGGAGTTTTTCTTGGAGACTCTGGCATTGGCTGGAATCTGACCTGGAAAAACTCTAGGGGAAATAATAGCAGTAAGTATTTCTGTGTCCTCAAAAGAATTATGTGGACTCATCTGCACTGTGTGAGCTGAAGGTACCCACTTAACTGACCTGTGAAAGTGTCTGTACTTGATTTTTCCAAGCTTTCTTCCTTCACAGCCCCCCAGTTTCTGCAGGGCCAAGGAAATCCTTTTGAACAAGATGATTCAGAGCAGAGGAAAACAGCATGTTGCGTAAACAACTATGTGAGGCAGGGAAAATAAAAAAGAAACCTCTTCTCTCCTAAACAACAGCAAGACCATTGCAGAGGTCAGAATGGCCAGGGCTGTAAAAAGCTCCTAAAAATGTATGTGCTGCTGTTGAATTGCTTTGCCGTTGTCTCCAGAGCTTCTCAGGGAATTGTATTCAATCTCAAGTTTTATGAAGACGAGCCCAATGAAGATTTGGTCTGCAGCATTTCTGGCTGTAGTCTGAAACACTGCTCAGGATATCTTTGAAGATTTAAAAGGAATTTAGCTTTAGCGTTGTTTGTGTGTGATTATTGTTGGGTTTTTTCCAAACCACAGAATTGCTGAGAGGTTTTATACCTTTTCTATTTTCTCCCTTCAAAGATTACCAATAGACTCATCACCTAATTATTTTGTTTCCATCTTGTAAACAAGATCTGGGGAATAAGATAGCAAAGAACATATTTCTGCTTGTATCTTACAACATGCCTACACTGAAAGAAATTATATATAACAAAATTTCATTTCAATTTTCTGTAACAGGGAACTCTGTGAAATGGGAAAGAGAAGAGAGGAGACTCTGCTAGACACAGTCTGTTCTGTGTAGTTCTCCTCTGAAGGGCAGCTAAATGGAAAATTTCAGTTTCAATAAACCTTTATTGACATATTTAGTAATATTAATAAATTATTCAAATAGAAAAAGAACAAAAGCTCCCAGAAAAATATACATAGATGTTATTTAAGCAGTCCTTGCCTGGAATATAAGAAAGTCAGGTTTCTCACTTCTAGAAATCTGAAAAATAAGTTGATTATGAAGCACAAATAAAAGGGTTCTCTAATTGCTTTTTTACTTATTTCATCTTTCTTTTCCAAGTTCACTCAAAACCAAAGAAAGTAAACGTTTCAACTGGCATTTTTACAGTTAGGTTTTAAAAATTCTTGTTTTCAGTGTAATTTTAGTCAGCTGTGCTCCTTCAAAAACAGCTGGAATAATGGCCTATCTGCATCTGTGTTCAGAATAGAATATATAACATGTAATATACCATATATAGTATGTTATATACATCATATATAATATAAATTTTAAAAAATGAAATAAAATAATAACCCTCTGCAATATTTTCTCCCTTCATTTCATGGACTGGAAGCCATCTCATGAACTTGAGAGAACCTCTGTGGAGATCATGGGTTGAAGGTAGACATACATTCTTAAGGTAAATACTGTTACTCTTTAGATACATAGCTCCTGGACTGTCTAAAGAGATTGGTGATAAAGCCCTGTGGTTGCCAGTGCAAAGAAGGGAATACTCTAAATTAAAAAAAAATGCTTCCCATAATCAAATGCTAAATAAAGCATTGCCATAGCCAAAGTTATATTTTCTACTATGGCAGGTTGCATATATCGAGAAAAGTGGGGGATATAAGTAAAACCTCCCTCATTAGACCTGCAGCCCGAGGATGGGAGGGGTGTAAGCATTGCCATGTGTTTCCTGAGATTTGCAAAACCAGAAAATGCATGAGTGACACAAATCAAGGCAAGTCTATGAAGCACTTTAGAGTAACTTAATATTTTGGTTTTCCTTAGTAAGTATTCTCCCTTAAATGTCTGACTTCTAATAGGAAAGTGCAAATGGTGGCTTTTGCCCTTGCTGCTTTAGACTTGCATACAAGAAAGTGCCTGAGTCCTGATTTGGCAAGAAAGAAATGGTCATGGTGAGTTCAAAGTAAATCTCTCGATATTGGGGCATCTTTAAGGTTTTTAAAGATATCCACGGGATTCCAGCACACATTTAAACATGTGCCTATGCATTACTTCTGAAGTGGGCCCAACAGCCCAGTTGAAGCTTTCAGAAAGTCTCCAGTCCTTACAGACCTCAGGCTGTGCTTTCCCATTATCTCACCATCTTTTCTTGAGATTTTGGCAGCAATATGTGTGTGTTAGTACTGACTTTGAGCAGGATGAGAGATCACCCACTATGGTAATGTTATGATTTTGCAGTGATTTCTGCTCTCCCAGTTTTCCCTCTATACAGAGGATGTGGAAGCATCGGGGCTCATGGGGAGCCTCCCCTCAGAAACCTTCCACAAGCATCTCCACCTCCATGGAACTCAAATCCATGCATCAGCCAACCACCTTTGCCTTTTCTTTATATAAAGTCTATAGAATGTCATGGACTTCTGAATAAATGGTGTTCCTGTAGCTTTTCCTCCAACAATTTCTTTTTGCTTATAAATGTTAAGCTCAGATTCAATTTCTTTTAATGCACAGATGAGCTGCTGGACTCTAATGAAGGCTGAGCATGGCAATATATTTCCATGCTTTCACTGGTCATTTCACCCAAAGGTGAAGTCTTTCAAGGCTGAAAGGAATTAATCAAAGAAAAAGGTGATAGGGAAAGTCAGTCTCTTTTCACTGCCTGCTGCTAATCCAGAGAGAAGTAAAATGAGCTGTCAGAGCTCAAAGGGAGTGTGAGAGGCAGACATGCCTGTAGTTCATGGTGTACCTTCTCCCTTGAGCCTCAAGAGGACATTTTGATGGTGCAATAATCAGAAAGATGAATTCTCTGGTCCTCTGAACACACTAGTAAAAGGCAAAGCCTTCCCTTTGCTGTCAAACCCTTATGTGAGTGGCATTCCTGCAATGACAAATCTTACAGAACCCCATGTGTGTACAAGGGAACCAACCCCAAACATCTTTCTCGCTGGTGCTGGGTATTCTGTCCCATGGCAGGGTCTGAGTGTAGCACAGGACCTTCATAGACAGTAGCACTTTAATTAATAATGAATTGCTTGTCACATAAGGCCACCAACCTATGCCAATCCAGATCCCAAGGCTGCAATTTATATTGTCCTTGTTGCTCTGGAGACTCTCTCCTTGGCTCAGAAGACAGGTCTCCTGCTCCTCAAGGCAAGCTTCCTTGATTGCTTAACATCCCTTGTTCACCAGCAGCGAGCTTCGATGATAAAATAAAATTAATAAAATCAGAATCACAAAATGGTTCACATTGGAAGGGACCTTAAAGACCATCTATTTGCAACCTCCCTGCCATGGACAGGGACCCTTTTAGCAGTAGAAGCATTAGGGTAAAACTGATCACTTGTAAATGTACTAAAGGAGTGTTTCAGAGTAAGGCGCATTTCACTCCCAAAGAAGCAAGGAAGCATGTATTTATGCTTTAAAATCAAGGGAAATAAGGATAGAAGGTTAAAATGAAATATAAGCTAGAAAAGCTAAACGAAATGATGTTTTTTCCCCAGGAAATCACTACTTGAAAATTTCACGGACAACACAGCCACTTGAATAACAAATAAAGCAGACTGGTTTAAGTGCAGTGAAATTGCCCTCTCCTCAGCTTTCTTTTAATCTTTTGTGGCCCTACCAGGAGCCTTAGAAGAGGCAGCCCTGTGACATGATAATCCAGCCTTGTCCAGCAGCTGAGCTTAATCAGTCAGTAAGACCTGAAGCCACTATGTTACATTTTCAAGCAGGAACCTCAAATTCCCTTTTTCATGGCTAAACACTTGTTGGTTTTACATCTGTTGAATTAAAACACAGAAAAACCCCCAATGAAACCAACACTAACCACAAACAAATTACTAAATCCACATTGCTAATAGTTCCTTAATTGCTAACCTGAAGGTCCATAGCAGTCCTGATTGTCACTCAAGTTATTTTATAAATGCATGTTGATTTTGAAATTGTAATGGTGCTGAATTAGCAAATGGATTAAGAATGGCAGAAGAGTTTTCTGTGTCAAGGGGCCCTACATTATGAATGATAAGGTTTCCCATCTGTGTAACTCCTGGGATTGCAAAACATTTACAAAAAATTAATTTCTCATCACTCAGAACACCCTAGGAAGCAATCAGATGTTTGCGTTTCACAGAAGTTAAAACCACAGCCTTAACAAACTCAGTGGCTTGTGTGTATCCTGCCTCAAGATCCACTGCAGCATTAAGGCCAGGAAAGCCGATTTTAATAGAAATTGGTAGACACTTATTTTTCCATGGGACTGTGTCCTGTTATTAGTTATTGGTGTGTGTAGAAATAAGCAGACTCCAGCTGGAGTCACATTTTCAGCCTCTCCTGAGATTCCACACTTCTCTCTTGCAAGTGGTGAGCTCTTCCTGAGCCCTCCTGGCTTAGACTGTCCAGAGGGTCACCTTCACTGCAGGACCCAAACAACCTTTGGGACTGTTATTTGACTGAGAAGTGCTAGCAGGGACATTGACAAAAAGAGAAAGAGAATCATGGAGTCATTTAGGTTGGAAAAGATTTCTAAGATCATCAAGTCCAACCATTAACCCCTCACCGCCAAGTCCACTAGTAAACCATGTCCACGAGTGCCACATTACTCATGTGAGAACAGTGAGATTACATGAACCTAATTTTTGAAAAAAGAAACCTAAGCCCAGATTTTTTTGGTTTTTATCTGTGTATTGCACAAATCTTAGTAATTTTTTTTTTTTTTTTTCCCCCCCAGATAGACTATAAGACTAGTGCGGTCCTTGGCAGAGGACTCTAGTGATTGGGAAAGCCTGTGACTGATTAGACTTCCCTGGAACAGCAGGGATTTAATGTATTTCTCCCTTACTGTTCAGAGCTTTCAAAAGAACTGAAATAAGCTTTAAACACTTTTGCTCTTTTTCTTAATCAAATGGTACTAAAGAAATCAGGACAAAGCATGCACAGTTAGAAACTGATTTTACTTTAATGAATAAAAAAATAAACAAGTTGAGAGTGCACCTCCAAAGAACCAGCTTGACATTACTTGAAATGATATTGCAGAGAGTAGAACCAAATTCTGGCATTAGTTTGCTTGTCTATACATTGAATATTTGGTCATCTTCTTATTCTGCCTCACAGAGATGAAGGAACTCCAGTGCCACCAAGCCAGCTATATGCACTAGAAAAGCATCCAAGCAGCCATGTTATTATTTAACCATCTACTATTAGAGAATATCACCCCACTGTTGAATTGTACTTTTGGTCAGCCTAATATAGATGGAAAAGTAGATTTCCATATATTAAGGGTTTACCTGAAGCTCGTCAGAATCAGATCGTAATTATTAGGAAAAATTTCTTTTTCGAAAGGGTTTTCAAGCACTGGAACAGGCTGCCCAGAGAAGTGGTGCAGTCACCATCCCTGGAGATTTTTAAAAGACTGGCAGATGTGGCATTTTAGGACATGGTTTAGTGGTGGACTTGGCAGTGTCAGGTTAATGTCTGGACTTGATGGTGTTAGAGGTTTTTTCCAACCTAAACATTTTATGATTATATGATTCTAAGATATTTACATGGTTAAAAGTCTCCTCTGGAGAAGCCAACAGCTGATGAATATATTAGCTTAACTCAACTCCATTTCCCTCCTGACTGTGCAAGAAGGAGCTACACCAGCATGCCCAAAATGGGAATCAATTACTCCTCCTTCTCATGCTGCTAAATATTCAGGTCCTGTTGGTGCATCTCCTCCTGTTTGGCTCCAGTTCTCTTGCAGGTTAGCAAGGAAATCAGATGCAAATCACATAGGTGATTCCTCAGCAGGAGGACAGAGCTGTGGCTGCCAAGGAGGAGGCAGGCTGCCTTTGTGTTTCTCAGAGTCGAATAGCACTTAGCCACACGGTTCCCATTGACTTTCAAATGGGAAATATGTAGATGCAAGTAAGAGTTATGGAAATGTAGCCTTTCACTGTATCATTAGTTTTTTGTTTCCACATGACAGAAACTCATGATTTATTTTGAATATTAAAACTGTGTCAGTGCTTTTTTTTTTTTTTTCCCTTTTAGTGACTGAGAAATAAGCAACCCCAACAGTTTGGCATGGCAGCATAAAGAAGCTAACATAGCTGAAGGAGATTGTGAAGGGGTCTATTTTGCATATCATCTAATCTAGTTGCAAGGTATGTAGTGTCCTTGTAGTTGAAGTACAGGAATATGGAGGTGATCCACCTGGGCTGTGTTCCTCTCTGCTGGACAAATCAGTTAGTCTATATGCATCATCTTTAAAGCAGAAATAATCATTTAATCACATAGAAGTTTTAAGCCTTTTTCAAGGCTTGAGGAGTGCTATTATATTTTTGGAGTCAGTATAACATACTCTTTAGGCCGTATACAGATATCAGCAAGCCTGAGACTATTATAGTTGCTTCACTCACACCATCCCACTAAACATCTTTTATTGCCACTTATGTCTGTGGTTTAAGACTGGGCTACATGGGACACAGTCAGCAAGACTTCCTGTCCTCATGGGTCCTCTACACCAAAGAAAACTAGAAATTAACTCCACTAAATGCAAAGCTACAGACAGTTTCAAACTGAAACTGAGCTGCAGCAATATCTTTTTTATCTCCTGAAAATATTATGCAGTCCTGAACATTTAGATTTAGCAGAATCTCTCACCTGATGGTTTGATTTATATTGCTCCATCCGGCAAAGCAGCTGAGCTACTTAGCAATTCTGCTGAAATGACTGCTGAAAAGAACAGGCAGGTGTGTCTCTCTGAATCATGTCCTTATCACAAGAACTTCAGGGGCTACCAGATGATCTGACCAAGGGGCTAAGAGGGATCATTTTTCTTAACTAAGCTTTTCTCAGAGGGAAATGGCTATTTGCATATTTTACCAGAAGTATCAGGCTTTTATTCGTTATAAGGAAGCATAATGGTATCTGTCTATATTTTATCCTTCCAGAAGTACCTATCTATACCTTATTTTGCTATTCAGGACACTTCATTGAAGCCCCTACCCTTGTGCAGAACTAGAAATTACTGGCCTCATCCTTTTCTTAATTAAGTGACATAAATTATGAACAGTTCCACCAAAATGAGTGAAATTTCAGTGATGTAAAACTGGTGGGGAAATACAAGAGGGCCCTTGATTCTCATAGTTCTGTCTTTAAAACACTCAGTCCAAGGGCCTTCAATATACAGCCCTTCTCTACTACAGATTGCATTCCAACAGGAATCTGACACAGAGTATTTGCAAAGACTGGGCCTAAACTGTTTTATTAGGGTTTGTTTGTTTGTTTGTTTTTAATGGAGCAGAGCTAAATACTAATATACTGGCACAGACTGCCCCGGGAAGTGGTTGATTCACCAGCCTTGGAGAGGTTTAAAAGACATGTAGATGTGGTGCTTAGGGACATGGTTTAGTGGGGGATGACACATTTAGTGTTAGGTTAATTGTTGGACTGGGTGATCTTAGAGGTCTTTTCCAACCCTAATGATTCTGTGGTTTTAACTGCAGCACATTACGCAATCTTCCAAATAGGCATCTGTTAATCAGAGAATAAAAGGATGGTCAGCTCCTTCATGAGTGGAACAGCTTGAGAACAGAAGTGTGCCGAATAATTTACTACACACACTGTCCAAGTTTACAGAAGAATTTGGGTAGAGTTTGATGTTTTGTCAATAACTCAGTAGAGCTAAAACTTTGGAAAAACAGGTGGGTGAAACAGTTTGCAAAGAAAACAGGCAATTTTGTAACAATCTGAACTATTATCTGACCTGTCTGGTTGAAAGGCTTGGGACAGACTAAAAAAAGAGAGTGCAATTACAGAAGAGGAATGAAATGAATACAGTTTGTTTGTTAGGAGGATCCTTCTTTCTTCCTGAAGCCTCTGCAAAAAAAGTAATTTGTGCTGACATTGACCTGCTTTTTGGTGGGATCTTGTATTTTTTTACTTCACAGGTTCCCAGAGGTTTTTGTGTGGCATTAATATTGGTAATGGCTGAGTCTCTTTCCCTAATAAGATGTAACGGAGATGAAAAAGAATATCTATGGCTTCTGCAAGGAAAAAGCACTGTGTTCAGATCCTGAAAATTCAGCTGTGTGTTATTCTCCTGCAGACGTAGGAAAAATTGATAAGGTGTATGTGAGGAGCTGGACAAGTGGAGGGGAAGAAGGCCAGGGAGAAATGAATGCATAGCCCCTGTTCCCACATGTGCCTGAGACTCAAGGTGTTTATTGCCCTTGCTATCAATAAAAGGCTTTGCAAAATGTTTTTTCCAGAACATGTCTTTACCAATGCTTTCATTTCTTTTGCCCATTTTTTTTGTAATCCCTGCCAAGCTCCTTTCTTAAGGATACATCAGGAAGTTCTTCACCGGCAAATTTTTTCAGAAAAAGTAAAATACCGGAATGTTGGCAGCTGTTTTAGTTACCTAGAACCAAAGGTGCTGAAACTGCAGGAAGAAAGGGGAAGAACCAGTTTTTAAGCTAGGAAATACTAGAAACTTAATCAAAGGGTTTGCAGGCACATAACGGTACTCCATCTCTGTGTATGTGTTTTGTTATCCCAAACTGGTGAGGAAGATGAAACCAGTGCTCACAATCTGGTCCTGCAGGTGTAGTCTGAGGGTTTCATCCCTGTGATCTCCAATTGCTCTTCATCCTTTCTTTCAGTCTTTATTCTCTCTTCCCCTGATGATGACAAACAGAGGCACAAAGAAATAGGGAAGAACAGAGTGAAGTGCTTCTTTCCAGCAGCCACTCGAATTTCAAGCAGAATACTGAAAGAACCAGTACAAAGAAACAGAGCTGTTGTTTTTTTCCCCTGCTTGCTCCTTGTTAAGCTTCACAGCTCAACAGGTGCCTTACTTTGAAAGAGAAAAGGCAACAAAAACATCCACTCACTTTTCTAACTTGTTAATTAACCTTTTTGCTTTCCCTGTCTACATTTCTCTCCTCCAGGGCTCTCTTTCCTAATATTGCCGTTTGTGAGACAAGATGGTGGAAGATGAGACAAAATGGCAGAGGGATGAACTACTAGTAACTGGGAATCTTTTCAAGCAAAACATGTTCAGAGAATATGCAAAGGTGCTGCCTCTCTTCTTAGATCATTCCCTTGGCAGCAGGATGTGATAGGCGAAATCAAACCAATATTCAGAGATTTTCAGCTGCAGATCTCAAGAATTGGCAAGGTTTTTATCATTGTTTTCCAAATGGGAAAGAAAGAGACAGGGAATTTGAGAACACATGGTGATAGAATAATGAATGGGCAAACAGCCTCCTTCCGGGCTCTGTCCTTCATCAAACCCAAAGGCAATTAACAATCGTAGATTCAGTATTATAATAATAGATACTGACGATGATTTCTTGACCAGAAAGTAGCTAGTGCAAAGGTCTTCAGCCACCTTCTCTCAAAGCTGATGTGCAAAAGTAAAGTTTGGAAAACATAAATCAAAACTCAGCACTGGGTTTTGCCATTTTGCTACCCAATGTGTTCCCACTTACTCCTGTTGAGCTAAGATCAAACAAATAATGGAATAGAGAGGTCAAAACTCAGTTTTGCCACCAAAAAGCATCTCTTATCTGCAGATGTCTCGTTTACTAGCAAGCTGCAATTCTAAAAATGTATCTATAAAAACAATAACAGATACAAGGATCTTCTCGTTTACTGGGATATTCTTCTGACCCTGAGGCCATTCACAATCCCATTAATCTAAACTTTGGAAATATATTATGTGTTTAATTTAGGTAAGAACAAAATAATGAGTAGTATCCCAGCAAGTATTTGTTTACCTCCTCATCTGTTTACCATGTGGGGACACATGGAAGAAGATCTGTTGCTGAAAAAGACACTTCCTTTTATTACACTGGTTGCCAGCACCCCTGAAGTTTAAAAAAATTAAAAAATGGAAAAAGTAATTAAAGCATGCTAGGCCTAATTACTTTCCTGCCTGCTTCGGCAGTGTTTTGGTGGGGAGAAATTGTAGTACTTCAAACCCCCATGTCTACTGAGGAACTGCAGTCCCCAAGCCTTCTGCTGAGTAGAAAGCTGGAATTCTCTCTCCTTAACTGGACAGCCTCCTGCTTTCATCAAGAAACTTGACATTTTCCATAGCCAGCTCCACATGAAGCTCCTTCTACAAGGTACTATTTGAGATCCAGGGATATGAAGAGGAAAATACAAGTTTATATTCTCAACATATTGAGAATGCTGTGGGTTGGATGCTTCTTGTTGGAGAATGCTGAGGATATTTAAACTTAGAGGGTAAATACTCAGAAATAAACAAGGCTGTTGGAAGGCAGAGGACGGTTCATGTAACTACTCCAAAGTTTGCTATTTTAGAGGTACAAAGGTTGATACAGAAAAGCCCTTGAAACATAATAATAGTAATAATAAAAAAACAAAACCCAGAAGAAAATCTCTGACAAAGAGTGGAAGAAAATGCAAAATTCAAAAGGGAAGAAAAATAATGGCAGGAGAAATCAGAGAAGTTTAATGCAAAAAGCAAATAAAGTAAATAGTAGCAAACATGCATAGTAGGGCAAATGTCTACTGCATTCTTTGGGGAGATATTTTCAAAAAAAAAAAACCAAACCAAAAAAAACCAAACAAAAACCCAACCAGATTTGAAGCTAGGGGAAAAAAAGTTGTTGGAATACAGGGAAAATGAATATTTCAGGAGAAATACTTTTTTCCCTTTTCTTGGTGCTCATCCATCTACATCTGGAATACTGCATCCAGCTGGGCCCCCAACAAAAGAAGGCTGTTGACAAACTTCAGGGAGTCCAGCACAGGCCACCAAGGTGATCAGGAGGCTGGAGGAGGTTGGAGCACATGGTGTATGAGGAAAGGCTGAGAGAGCTGGGTTTGTTCAGCCTAGATACTCAGCAGGGATTTCATAGCTGCCTTACAGCACTTTCTGAGCAAGTTTGTTAAAAAGACAGAGCCAAGTTGAGATGCATGACAGGGAAGGATCCATCTGGATTAAAGGGAAAAAATCCAGCATGAGATATTTAAGCCCAAATAAATTGTGGGACCTCCATCCATTGAGATTTTGAAGGCCGAACTAGAAGAAGCTCTAAGTAATCTGTTCTCAATTCAATGTTGACCCAGCTGTGAGCAGCACCTTGGGCTAGAGACCTTCTGAGGTCCCTTCCAACCTACACAATCCTCTAATTATAGGAAATCTTCAGCAGAAACATTTTAGGTAAAGCAGTCTGGGAGACCTAAGAGCTAAAAAGCAAAGTGAAAATCTGTAGTTACTGAAATATAGGGCAATCTAGACACAAGACAAAATATTTCGCATTTAAAATGAAACTTTGGAAAAGATACAACAAAGAAACAAGCTATGGGGAAGGATGTCAGACTAGTCAGAATTACACTCTGTGAATATATTCTTTCTTTTGTAAAGAATAAAGCGTAAGGTGAAAAGTGGACTCGGTCAGACCATGTTTTCCCTTTGCCTCTACCTTTTGAATAACCATGGAGGGATAGATTCTGCAGAATGTTACTCAGTGCTTTCCTTTCTACCCTACACAAATAATTTTGGTTTATAGTTGGTTTTGAACCAAGTTAGCATACTTTACACATCTGTTTTAAAGGGAATGATGAAACCTTTGTGTTGTCATCCTTATCATCAAAGCATATATACTACACTGATGCACACTGGCCCTTGTGTCTTCAGGCCTGTCATTAGTCTTCTTTTTATGTGAAATGGATAATAGGAGAAGCTGCCAGATGTACCAGAATATGAAGTTGAAATATTTGGATGGGTTGTAATGAAGTTTGGACAGTACTTGTTTAGCAGAGGCCATGGTTACTAGAGGTGTCAACTTTTTTCCATAACAGACAAAAATTGTTGTTTATTTTGCACTGGGGCCACATTCTGATTGCTTTTTCAGTGTTTGCACTTGACTTCTCATCAAGTTTTGCTTCTTCTTGGGAAACATTTGTAGGCATTCCTGAGGGTAAAGGGAGCTTGGTCTGATTCTGCTGAGGCCAAGATTTTAACAAATTGTAGTATGTTTGACATTTAGGGAGAAAATACAGCTTACATACATCACCAAATGGTACCAGCTGTACAAAATAACATTGCTATGATCCTTTCCTTTGCATTGACTGTTATGTAAGTTCAGTGGCTTTGGGATGTCCTGAAGTTTCGTTCCTTGGAACGGAAACTCAATCATTAAATTTGCTGCCAAGCCTGTTTTGCAAGACTTTTCATTACAGTTGCTTTGCTACACAACTAAGAAGTGCAATTGGGAACAAAGGATGGTACTTCCCACTCTTTGCTGCCAACTCCTCAGACCACACCACAAATCCTTCTCCGTGTTGGCCCTTCTTTTATTTGCCATTTGTCAGTTACAATGCATGTATTAGAAAGATTGCCCTCACAGAGAGAACTAGTGAACTTTTATAGGAACCCATTGACAGGCTTGAATAAAACATCCATAAGTTCACATGCCTGAGTTCTGTGCTGCTGATTTGATCTTTCCAAGATCCACAATGCCCTGATGATGGTTCTGAGGAATATTCTTGGGTGAAGAATTACAGTGCCATATTTCTGTTATTCTAACAATGAAGAACTTATCACCTTTCCAAGTAATTCTAAATTCTGTGAAGTCTTATGTGAAATCAAGTATTTTTCCAGAGAAAATAAGGCTGCCTGTTATACATGCTAAAAAATTTCCCACACATTCACTGTCAAACTCCCAATAATGCATTTTGAGCACATGGGACCACAGGGAAATAGTGTGGTATTCACATTCCTACCACCAGTCTGTAAGACTTTATCTACTTTGCAGGGTGATGAGATGAAGAGTCTGGTCTAAGGGACATGCTTTTCCACTGAATTTAAGGTCATACTCCCAAGTGATGGTAGAAGTAATTACCACTGTGTACTCAGGGACAAGTGGTCAGAGACTAGAGGTATCACATGATATTTGCACAATGATCAAGTAGCTCTCATGCTATGACAGAAGCTGCCCCAAGAAGAACCTGCCACATTAAGGCTTATATAGATCATATTTTTGATACTTTTTATTTCAAGATCCCTCCACAAGATAGAGCCTGGAGGCCATCTGCATTTTTGGAGCCTCTTCCACGCTAGTCACTTCTAGGGATGCAAGTAACCTGGAAAGGAACATAGAGCCTTAAATGCAGTGGAGAAAAACGTTTCCTGTGATTGCCTCCACTTACACTTCATTGCAGCTGGTTACTATAGAGTTTTAGCTATTCTACAGACTCCAAATTGTGCCCAAATGTGGGTAGTGCTGACAGATTGCCGGAAGCCAGATAGTGACAGAAAAAGCAGGACAGAGCATTCTCTGCCTCTAAGACGTACAGGGGTGATTTGCCGGAGACACTGAATTTCAGTACCCCATTTGACAGCCACCTTCATCTTATACTTGTGAAGTTGAATAAAGTGGAAATGTTGCCTCCTGGGGTACATAGTCTACATGATTTGCTCAAACACCACTGAAAGCTCCAGGGCCCAAAATTTCTTGTGATGGGCTGGACAGTGCATGCAGACACTCCTTCTGTTCTGATCCACACCTGACACTAGGAAACATTTGCTGTTACAGAATCAAAACCAGACACAGCTAAAATTTTTGAGAAAACCAAAGGAAAAATAGCGCAAGAAAAGGAGAGAGGGGAATTAAAATTAACTCAGCTGCTTCATTTGGCATTTGATATGCCAAGGGATCAAGAGGAATTATATGAGAAAAATGCACTGAAGACATATTGTGCATTGCTGTTCATTATCAAATTAGCACATTTTATATCATGTTTCAACCTTCTTTCAGGCTTTGCCTTGCAATACACGTGATTAGGAGGGAACTAATATTAGCAATTTTTAGTGACTACTTAAAAATGAAAAAGGCAGTTTTACAATATTTTTAAAGAATACTTCATTAAGCAGAGGGAGATATACTAGAGACACAAAACTCCATGCCCATGAAAACACAGTACAAAATTTCCAGGCCTCTGACTTTAATTGCATCAAAAAGTCATTGTTCTCCAAAGAAAAAAAGCCATGGGGTGAATGTTTTATGTTTCATTGTGTCTTTATAAATTTCCATCACTCAAGATGAAAGAGGCACCAAGTCATTGGAGCTATTTTTTTGCTGGACTAGCTGCTCAAAGGATTATTTTTCCATACTGATTTATTTGAGCTATTATGACTATTTGTGATTATTCTCCTGTCTCACGATATGACACATTCATGTGGTGCTTTTTCTCTGGTGATCTCAAATTCTTTAGGCAAGTAATTTATTTTACATCACTGTGCTGCAGAGAAGATGCTCTGCAGAAGACAGAATCAGACTAGTAGGTTACTCAAAGTCTGAAGTCAATGGGTGAGAGTTAACTTTTGCTTTTCTATTTTATTATTAATTTTTAAGCTATTTTAAAATTTTTATCCATATTATTATTATTTTGTTACTAATGTTTTGCTTTATTATTTATTTTATCTTATTATCTTATTATTAGTTACTGTTTTTTAAAGACTAGAGGGTATAACTGTGCATTCTGTCCGCTGTTGTGCAAAAACACAAGATAAGAGCATGATACAAGGTTTGAAAAAACCATCCCCATTCCTAAAAGAAGGACATTCTGAGTTGTTTCTTCATTTTACCAAAATTAGTCAAACAACAAGCCTTACAGAAGATACACTAGCTAACAAGGAAAAGCAATACTTACAGTCTTACTGTTTGAAAAGTATTGGGAACTGTAAGGAATAATTTTTCTGCCCATAAATGAGAAAACAGGAGGATTCAGACAGAGCAAAAATATGTCTGAATGAATCACATATGTATGTCTGATTTCATTTTCACCATGGATTTAATTGAAGGAATATATTCCTTTTCCCCTCCTTTTCAAGTTCTTTCCTTAGCCCTCATTTTTTTAACATACAAGAAGAGAAGAGAAGAGAAGAGAAGAGAAGAGAAGAGAAGAGAAGAGAAGAGAAGAGAAGAGAAGAGAAGAGAAGAGAAGAGAAGAGAAATAAAATATGGGTGTTCTCCCCATATGTGTGGATACAGAGCTTGGAAAGAAAGATGAGATAAAGAGCTACAATGAGACTCTTAAACATAGGTAAGTGTCTCTGGGGTTAGCAGAGCTCACTGATGAAGGGAAGCATTAGGATTTATGGTAAACATGAGGTGCACACAAACCAGACACAGTTAAATCCCATCTGTACCCTGCAGACATACAGATGATACATTTTTCTTTCAAGTAGGCTGGTGACACTGTCAAGTATTGCCCCCCTGCCCCAGTACCTACCCCTGGGCTTTTAGAATCATTCCTTATGGAATTCCTTCTGTGAAGAGAGCTAATAAGGAGCAACAGAGAGGGACTTCAGATATTCTGTGGGCAGCATGTACCAATAAGGGCTACCTTCCTTTGTTTCACAGAAATAAGACATTATAACCATTACAAAGTAAGCCAGTTGAGACATCATCTGATATGCTTTGGGTTCCTCTATTTGCTTTCTGGTTAAAAACCAGAGACAAAATTTATTTATGTAGCATAAATACCTGATGCTACTAGTATTATCCCTTGACTTTATAGGAAGGTTCAACCAGGAAAAAAGAAGGTGCCAGGCAAATTGGACCTTCCAACCACCTAATTAAGTCTACATTTGCATACTGGTTTCAAGGCTGAGTACTTTGTCCATTCACTCAATATGGACCATATGTAAGCAACAGTAGGATATTAATCACAATGAAAAAGTGTGTTCTCCCCCTTCTTGGACTCGCTCTACTTGTTCTTTTTCCTAAATATTATGTGTTCAGAGTCAAGGAATTACTACTTATTAAAATGGAGATAATACCTTTCAATTGCTCTTTTGCAATGGGAAGACAACATATATTTGCTCTATCTTGGAAAATAAAAAACCATAAAGATGGTTTTCTGCTGTTTTTTTCTTCATGCTTAGTAATACTGTTTCTGTCTTTTAGACAAGCATCTCTTCTCTCCATGATCTTGAGAGATAAACTGAAGGTGGTTTTGATGTGATCCTTCTCACTTTCCAGTCTTCTTATCTCTTGAACTAATGTTCTCCTTCCCAGTCCTTGTGTTTTCAAGAGCTGAAAAAACTTTGAGAAACATCCTGTTTTGAAAAAATTCTCCTCTCCCCATTGCTGTGGACTTTCAGACACACACACACAAATCTTTCTTACTTTGGTTTTCCTTATTTTCCAGGCTTCACTGCTTCTTGTTTAATCATGCATACATATGAACATATCGCAATCATAATCACATATGAACATGATAGTCAATCCTAGACCATAGGATATCAGGCTACAGAGAACAGATTAAAGTAGAATTATTCTGCATTATTGTGCTTTCATTTCCTGAAGTTTCCTAAGTGCAAATCTATTGACTTTATCATTTTAAACACTATCTTTATTGTGTGCAAATAGAAAGTAGACACAGAACTATTTATACCAAATGTGCAAATTCAAAGCAGGTGATTGCTATCACAAGCATAGCATCCATATAACTCAAATTAAACTGCACCTTGAAAAACCATTAAAAAATAAAACAAGCAAACAAATTAAAGCAGTTCAGTTTGAAAGGGAACAGAGGCAAGAATACAGCAACTTTCTTAGAAGAGCAATCTTCAGTCCATCCCCACTGGTTTTGGATCCCTGTCTTTCTACTCAGCTGTCTTTCTGTCACTTTCCCTGCGTGGTGAGTGTTTTCCTCACTGCCTCCAGGAATCTGTCTCTTCTCCTCTTTCACTCCCCATCTTCTTACCTCTTCTCCCCCAGATTCTGCTGCTTATAAAGGAAATATTATTCCCATCCTGGAGTTCTCCTAATTTGTTCCCTGATTATGGAAACATCTCTCCTAGCTTTTTTTTTTTTTTTTTTGGTTCTCTTGCCTATTTTTCTCTATCCGCTTTCTTTTCCACAATAATCCCATTTAATTACTCCCTCTTCTCTTCTTCCTACCTATATCCCCCTTTCAAAACCCTTCCAGAATTCATGCTGGGAATCTGATAGGTAATTATTTATTGCCAAGCTTGCAGACAAAGGGAAAGTGCCCTTAATGAGCAGACATTGGGGAAGTCCTAATGACAAACCATGAGACAACTGCACGACTCATTTAGGAAAGTCAAGAGATTTCTAATGAGGTGAGATCCTCAACTGGTATAAAAATATATAATTTCTTTCAGAAGATAATCAAGGATCTGCCACTTCAGGATCTGTCCTTCAGATAGGAAAGCAGAATATATCTAAAAGGACATTGTCCAACATATATCCAAAATGCCCTGGTTTGTGTTTTACATATTTAATTTAGATGTAAAGAGAACTGAATTCTGGATACTTTAGTACCAAGGAACTAAATACTCAGTTTGGAGTTTTATCTGTTTTTGTTTTTGTTTTTGTTTTTTTCTCTTTGTCTTTTTACAGTTATGTTTTCCCCCAAAGATTATATAAGCAGCACTTAAACCTTTTTTTGCAAGATAATCAGACTTTTTGGTATTATTATTATTTATGTTTAACTCTTATCTGAAATTAGACAGCAAACAGGAGCTGCTCTGCTGGCTCAGCAAGCTGAGGGGCTGCTGTATAGATTGGTTTGTACTCAAGGGACTGGAGGCTGATCTCCTTCCCACACAAGCTATTTGGGTAGAAAAATCACAACTGCTATAATGAGTAGTATCTTTATCTCCATGTGTCAGCTCAGAGGGTGCTCTTCTGGGAGAAAATTAAATGTGACCTTCTGCTGTTGATGTGACACAAACACACATATATTGCACAAGCTTCTGCATCAATGGCTCCTGCTTGCAGTTCTCTGATGTGCAGTGGTCCTTAAGAAGGGTACAGGCCCCAGCACTTTTCTCTGAGGATCCAACATTATATTTGAGAGATTTTGGAAATGAGCTGAATATGCCAAACATTTTTGGACATACTCTGCTTGCCACAAACTGAGTGAAACCCTGTTAATTTCAGTGTCAGCTTACACAGAATCAAAGATTTTTCTGTTCCTCACCCTGCCCCACCAGTGAAGAGGCTGGGGGTGCACAAGGAGTTGGGAGGGGACATAGTCAGGACAGCTGACCCCAACTGACCCAAGGGATATCCCAGACTGTATAATGTTGTACTTAGAAATAAAGCTGGGTGAAGAAGAAAGGAGGGATGTTTAGAGTGATGATGTTTGTCTTTCCAAGTCACCATTAAATGTGATGGAGCCCTGCTCTCCTGCATGTGGCTGAACACCTGCCAGCTCATGGGAAGTGGTGAATGAATTCCCTGACTTGCTTTGCTTGTGTACACAGCTTTTCCTTTATCTATTGAATTGTCTTTATCTCAATCCATGACTTTTCTCACTTTTACTCTTCTGATTCTCTTCCCTGACCCACTGTGAGGGAGTGAGTGAATAGCTAGGGGGGTTGTTAGCTGCTGTCTGGAGTCAACATACAACAGCTTGATAGATAAAATTACTTTTCCTGTTTAAGTAAGCCCTACCACATATAGCAGAACACTGCTTACCTTAACCCTTATAGTCATTATAGTACAAATTTTGAGCTAATCAAAGGACTCCCTTTAACCTAACATAAATACCATGTGCACTAAATGGTCTTCTATCTCTATGAAGCAGGGCCACTCTGCAAAGAGGCTGCTTCTCACAAATCTGCCTATAAACAAGGGACAGAGACTGCAGTGAGCAGTGATGGTCAGTGACTTGATAACATGTGCTTGATGAAACTCTCCTTTCAATCATCTTGGAGAAATGAAAAGAGCACCTATAATCTGAAGCCTGTTTCTCATTTGCTGTAGCAGACTCATAAATAACTATGGGAGAGACTATATTGCATTGTTTAACATGGATGAGTCTATGGATCAAAACCAAATTTCCAGGGTATAGGGATCCACCACTCGATAAAACCATTGATTGTGAACATATCCCAGTGATGCCAGTTGAGTCATACCAGCCTATAATTAAACTAATGGGAATGAAAACCCATCCCCAGGGGTAAAGATAAATAAATATATAGCATTAAATAAAAATAGAGAGTCAGAATAGCTACCTCAGCCTTGGGTAATATGTTGTGTAGTAGCCTTTACTATTAGTTTTACTCATGGGAAATTTTACATGGAGGATAGGCTAAATTTCATGTAGAAGAATCAATTCTTGGGACAGCAGAAAATGACAAAGATAAAAGCAATGACAAATAGGGCTAAAGGTATCACAGAGAAACAATTGCTTTTCAGATTAACCATCCCCTTTTTAAATTGCCAGTGGACCTCTGTTATAAAAAATAGAGTGTTTCTAAAATCAATATATTAGGCATTTCAGGTCCCAGTCTGAGAAAGTCCCTTAGAAAAGGAGGAAACTTTCATATCATTCTTCATTAATTCTTCACTTCCTTAAGTGCTTTGGGAATTATCAGTTAAAACAGGAATGCAGTGAAGAAAAACTAAAAGAATGTAAGTACATTAAATTGGCCCCATGTCAGCAAAGCATGAATTGTGATAAGCAAGACTTCGTGCAAGGAGTAGGTATTTTACATTGTCACAATTATTGGTTCAATAATCAGTTGTCAGGTGTTTTAAGCTGCAATAAAAGCTATTGTTTGACAAACAAAACACTAAATTAAAATAAAAGGAATAACGCCTTGAACACTGTTGCCTTTGCAAGCTACCATTACCTGTAGTCATGCTGATGAACCTATGGTCTGCTAAATTTTGTAGAGTCCAACAAGTTATCTGGAAGCCAAATAATGTGGTTTTGTAATGCTAAGTTTGCTTCTTCCATCCCCATTCCCAAAAAGCCCATCCATTGCCATAAAGCCAAAGTCCTTGTCCCATTTTCTCCCCACTTCTGACGGCAGATGAGATATTGCCGATCTCTGCTCTACTTGGAATGACTGAAATGAGAATACTTGGAAATACAAACTGGACAGGAGTATTTCTTTCTTTATAGTCCAGACTTTTGGGATTTGCTCTTCTTCTTGTTTGACTGTAAAGTATGAACAGCCATGGGCCAAAATCACCAAGGGACAAATGGATGCCACCATCCACAATCTTCTCATTTAGCTTGCTCTTTATTAAATCTTATGTACTAAAAGGTGTCTTAGTCCATGTAGTCCAGAATTTTATGAAGTGACTTAGCCCTAGTATTCTCTTGTGGGATTTATCTTGCACTCCTGTAAGTAGCTGCAAAATGCAGGGCCAGTTAAGAACAAGGAGGGCAAAAAAGATGCTCAGAGGACTGGAACACAGGCTCTGCTCCAGAGTGAGCAATCCCAACTCTTAGACAGGCTAAGAGTTGGGATTGCTCACTCTGGAGAAAAAAAGACTCCAGGGAGACCTTAGAGCACTTTTCAGTACCCAAAGGGGCTACAAGAGAGTTGGAGAGGGATTTTTGACAAGGGCAGGGAATGATAGGACAAAGAGGAATGGCTTCAGACTCAAAGTGAGTAGGTTTAGTTTAGCTATTAGGAAACAATTCTTCACTATGAGGGTGGTGAGGAACTGGCACAGGTTGCCCAGAGAAGCCATGGGTGTCCCATCCCTGGAAGTGTTCAAGGCCAGGTTGGATGGGGCTCTGAGCAAGCTGGTCTAGTGGAAGGTGTCCCTGCCCATGGCAGGCGGGTTGGAATGAGCCAGTCTTTAATGTCCCTTCTAACCCAAACCACTCTGTGGTTTTCTCCATCCAGAGGCCACAATAATCAAGTTTACAGGTGTTTGAAAACACCCAAGTTAGTGAAATTTGTTGGTGGATCATATTATTTTGATTTTAAGTTGTCTTAATTTGGTTTCAGTTTGAGGGAATGTATAAATGAACAACTCCAAGCAAGGCACAGTAGTTTTAAGAAGCCAGCAGCCACCTCTGCCTCCAGACCTGTTCATGTTTGTTCACAGCCATTCCCAAGTGCTTATGTCTCAACTTCCATGCAGTCACAGAGTTACTAAGAAGTACATACGTAGGCAATAGAGAACGATGCTAGGAGCAGATCAGAGTTTCAGCTTCCATTTCAGTAACACTGAAGAAAGGAGAGAACACAGTTTTCCTTTTTCCTTACTTTTTTCTTTGCTTGCTAATAAGATTAATGGATTTCTTGTTGTGTTCTTCTTAAAAGAAAACAGAACTCTGTGTGATGGGAAAGTAGTGTTGCAGGCTGGGCCAAACCAGAAAACTAAGAGGGAACTTGAGACTGCAAAAAACCAAATGTGGTGCATAATGGGACCCATCTGCTTGTACTGAGATCTCTCTGGATGAGCAACAGATAACAAATTTCAGATTATATAAGTACTATATATTCATATCCATGCTTTCTCCACTTCAATCCCCTCAAAATCAGAAAAGAACCATTTTCTCTTTCCAGAGTCGACCATTTTTAGAAGATTTATTTCACTTCTGTATCTATTCATAAATTCCAGTTCAATCTAGACCCAGTAGCAGACACTTGAATTTCTGCTGCTTCACATTCTCTATCTCTTGTCACATATGGGGTATACAGGGATGTAAACTGCTATCAAATTATAAGTGATTTGCATTCATTTTGTACATATGCAGATTAGTGCAAAATATGAAGAATAGCAATCAATCCAGATGATTAAAAGAAAACCTGCTTTCTTACATGTTCAGTTTTCTTTTATTCAGATTTAGGACAAGTGAGTACCTCTGAGCAAGCTCCTGACAGGCAAAAAAAAAACTCAACAAAAAACCTCTGAATAGTTCTGGAAATCAAAGCTGTGCTCAGGAAATATAGTTGTCATTATTTCTAAACATGCACAGGGCAAAGATCACCACTATCCACCATGGGAGATTACAAGAATGAGGTCCTGAATATCAAAATAGATGTATATTGTGTATTCAGAAGTTATATAGATGAGAGAGACCACTAGGAAGATTCTTCATGCAACACATAGTGCAGGATGTCGGTAATTCAAGCTTGAGCAAAAGTATTTACTAAAAAGTACAAAACCCCAAATATATTCCTGTAGAGAATGGTTACATTCCTCCTCAGGCTGTGCCCTTCGTAGTAAATAACACACATTCTGCTTCAGATGACTTTTTCTAGAGTCAGTTTCCTGATATTTTTTACTGATATCTCTTGCTGCATCTGTCCAGCAGAGCCCCCTGCCAGTGAATTTCTGTTGCCTCTGCAAGTAGGCAAAATGATCCCATCAGTCCTTAACTTGCACTTTGAGGAGCTAAACAACTGGTGTTTTCCCTGTTGTTCACTGTGTGATATCTTACCAAGCCTTTAACTATTCTCATATCTCTTCTCTAAATTTTCTCTAGTTTATAAACATCCTTGTCTTTCCCACTGGTACCCAACTAAAGAAGTATTTCAACAGAAGCTAACCCATGCCACATAGTGAGATGGTTTCACTATTGACTACATGAGACTTCTCTGTTCATGTACTTGAGTAAAGTTTCACATTAAATCAAAAGCTCCTCCTTTACCTATTTATTCTTAATGCCAGAGAAGTGTTTCACAGTTTTGGAGTGCCTGGATAAAGAGATCCCCTATGAAAAGCATGTCTTGCTTTTACTTTTCTTTGCAATAAATAAGGGTTTATGTTCCATTACATTAGAGATGAGATCACTTGTCTGTACATAGCTCACCAAGAAACATAGATCTCTGTCAGTATCTCCTACTCTTCCATTACTAACTCCCCCAACTTTTTAGATCACCTGCAAACTATTGGCAATGGCCATATTTTTTATCCCAAGTCACTGATAAACATGCACAGCAACATAAATCTAGGAAATGGAGTCTATAATCTTGTAAAAAGTTAATTGGAAAGACACATAAGAAACTAAAAATATCAATAATAACTTATGGAGAGAGACTCATACACTGTACCTGAACAATTCCCTTTATGAATAAAACTTCAGACAGAAATAGCTCTTCTTACACAGACAGGGATTAGTTAATCTGTGTTGCTGTATCCAATATACTTTATGAAGGATAAAAACCATTTTGAATTAATGTATTGGGGTTATTAAGAGTCAGCTGACACCTGCAGATAGCTACAGACAAGTAATAGGAATACTTAAACCATTATACACTTACTCATCTCACAGAGGGGCCTTTAACCTCTGGGCTTTCTTCTTACATAGTTTGTTTACTAAAGCAGCTCTTCTGTCATCATAAGTCCTTGACAATACTAGATCCTGTTGTGATTCCAAAAACTAAACCCTTTACCATAAAACATTTTTGTGGAGTTTTTTTTCTTTTTTGAAATATACTCAATATACTCCTGCAAGATATAATTTCACAATGCCTCTGTCTTTATCTCTTTAAGTCACTGTTTCTCAAGTTGGAGTTATTAATAATCGTATGGAACTTTTTCAAAGAGTAGTTGGGGTGTGAAGAATATATACCAAGGACATCTGTGTCATTCTGATACCTTCTTACCTAGGTGCTAGCTGTCTTATCAGTCATAAAGAATTTCTAATTAGGACCATCAAGATACAGAGCCAATAACAAGAAATGACAGGGAGTAACTGACATACCAGTTTTACCTCAAAGAGACTTAGAAAATCCTAGAATTTGAGAGGGGTTTTCTTACAAACTATGACTCTGCCTAGTTTTGCAAATAAAAAGCCCCCTACAACATGTGGTCCCGTATGCCTGTCCTACATTAAAATCAAGAATATAAACTGACCTGATTTGCTGGTAAGAACCTAATTAGCATGGTTACAGGGTGAGCAGTCTCTCCAACACAATAATTTATTAGCTAGAAATCCCTGGGCCTTGGCCAATACAGATTCCTGCCAAGGAGATCTGAAGAAGAAAGGGACCTAACCCACAGGATTTTCTGACTCTTAGCACAGTGGGTCTTGGCAGGGAACCTTTCCTCACCATGTTCACTGTAAGTTAACAGGAGACGAGAAAACAGATTTGATACCAGTTGGACTGTGGTGGCTACTTTAATTTCTATTAGTAAGCAGCTCTTTGGAGACCACAAGGTAAGTTACTACCCAGAGCTCCTGCACTGTCCTTTATCAAAGAGAAAAGCAGCATCTGCTTTGGATAGGCTCACTAAATAGCTGCTTTAACTGGACAGATACTGGAAAAAATTTTGGCACCTTTCCCTCAGAGTTTTGTTATCTGTCTTCATCATATCTCCCACTGCAGCTTGTAAGAGAAGATGGAGGTTTCTTGTGTTAGTCTCCCTAAAAAATATTTTCCTACTCTTTTTCTCTCCTCTGGATGGCCCCTCAAAATGATGTCTAAACTCCCATAATTGTTATGAAGGTTTGAAAATATTTAGGCTTCATCAGCTTATTTTGGATCCGCCTTTCCTGATGTTTCTGTCTGTTTCAGTTTGAAGATCTGATCTTTTTATATGTATTAATCTGACTCATCCTGTATGGCCCTTTTATAAGGTTTCTGATTTGTGTAGCTTAAGTAAATCTGTTGTTCCAACCAGTCACAAGTTAGAGACATCTTCTAGACTTAGAGAAGGCTTTCTCCAACTCCCAGTCACATACTTCTCCCAACACCTTCATTCAGAGAGGCAGAAAGCAGCCTGGACATAAGTGGTACTTGACCAAACTGTTGAGATAACTGTATGTTTTAATTTTGTTCTTTACATGGTTCTTTTGTAAAACTAATGAGGAAAAATTAAGGCAACAAAGGAGCTTGCTTTCCTCCAGGAACGCAGATCTTTTCTCTATTTGCATGCCAACTAGTCTGCTTCCCTTGGCATCTTCTGTCTCCACCCCAGTTTTCAGGGTAGAAAACACTGAGTCATTGCTGATAAAACAAGCAGGAAAGTTAACTATATTGTTACCACCTATCAGCTTCCTATTTGAGGGGACTATATCTAAACTGATTTAATGGGGTTGTCATCCAACACTCTGCTAATGCTGCATCTGAGATAGTTTTGACACATTATTCCACTTTTAAAACTATGCTTGGGATGAGAAAGTAGAAAATTCGATCACCAAGGGCGGTAACTTGGAGTGATTTTGTACCCAGGTCTGCTTTTCATCCCTCTTTCCCCCTTAATCTTTTTTTCCCCCTTTCCTAGAAGACAGTCATAGAATCATAGAATGGTTTGAATCAAAGGGGACCTTTAACTCTTATCTAGACCAGCTCCCCTGCAATGAGCAGGGACATCTTCAACTAGAACAGGCTGTTCAGAGCCCCATCCAGCCTGACCTTGAATGTTTTCAGGGATGGGGCATCTACGACTCCTCTGGACAACCTGTGCCAGTGTTTCACCACCTTCATTGTAAAAAAATTTCTTCCTTGCATCTTATCTAAATCTTTTTTAGGTTAAAACTATTCATTACTCCTTGTCCTATTGCTAGAGACCCAATTAAAAAGTCTGTCCTCATCTTTCTTACAAGCTCCTTTTACATAATGAAATGTTGTGCTAAGGCTACCCTAAGCCTTGTCTTCCCCAGGCTGAGCAACACCATTTCTCTTAGCCTGTCTTCAGAGAAGAGGTGCTCCAGCCCTCTGAGCATTTTTGTGGCCCTCATTTTGTTGGACCTGCTCCAACAAGTCCGTGTCCTTCCTGTGCTGAAGGCCCAGAGATGAATGCAGGACTCCAGATGGGGTAAGGACAAGACACTCTCCAGCTGAAGTGCGTGCTCTGAAATTGTCAATCTCTCATGAATATGGGATCTGCAGAAAGGAAATACATACTTATTGCAAGAGTGACACAGGATTCAGCTCTTTTGGTATGATTCAGAATTCAGATAATTTCTAGATACGCTATTTGGGACAACGTAGGTTTGGGAGTGCATGCACCTATTCCGAACACAGCCTGTTATAGACGGTGCTGGATCCTGTGGGCTCTTGACAGCTAAATCGCTAATCTTTCCAAAGTGAAAGTAACAATTCTGTTTCATACAGAACACTAGGCCTGTAATTCAAAAGATCTGACAAATTTAGAAAGGATTTTGTTCACATGTTTGAAGAAACTGACATTTTTACAATCTGGCCTGGAATCATCTTCTAGGATAACATTGAGGGGATCAAAGTAAACACATGTAGGAACCTAATAAAACCAAATGTCCCAAAAGACAGGTCAACTAACTTTCTACTTCCCATTTTGACTTTAAATGTGATTCCCATCCAATAATTTCGTGAAAAGAATGATGGACTGAATTTCTGTAGCCTAAAATGAATGCTGCCAGGACACTGCAGCAATATATTAAGAGAAGGGAGAATGAGACAGAGCTTCCAAGACTCCAAAATGATGTGGCAAAGAGGAAATAACTAGGAAGTTATTAGAAAACTTTTTCTATGGACAGATTAATTGAGACAAAAATACAAATGTGTTCTTCTGGGTCACAAAAGAGAGCTGCAAATGGATCAGAAGTCCCCATGTCCCCTCCTTTAAACTACTTACTATGGTCAAGGTGTCTTCTCAATAACTAGTCAGTGTAACTAGATCAGGACATCTGGAATTGTTTTAGATTTATGTTTCAAATTTAAAGTTCCCCCAGGAAACTGGAAAAGGTGGCCTGGGGAATATGTCCTTTAAATAATGTCTCTATAACGACCAAGAAACAGTAACAAAAAAGGGAATCATCTAACTTGCCCTGTGGGACACGATCTGTGAGACTGGGGCTTGTTCAGCTCCTGCCCGAGCTGTCTGGCACATATGCTGTGAAAACAAGTGTCAGCTAATGGAGCATGCCCTCATGCTCAAGGAGAGAGCAAAATGCATTGTGCTGCATTGTCCCAGTGGAATTGGGCTTTGAGCAGTTGGAGACCCACTGCCATGGACAGGCTATGCTCTAAGTCTCCACCAGGTATTAACAATCTGCCATTTCCCTTGTTTTCCTTTAAAAGTGATTCATCTGTTTGAGAGCTGTCATTCCAAAATGATGCTTTCTTGGGTATTCTCACTTAGAGAAAAGGACAACATCTATCCTCCTTTTGAATAGGATCATGGCTGCATCCAAGTTGATCATAATCAAATATTTTGTCTATATTATAGACAAAAGAACAATAACCTTGGATGAAATGGATCAGCTTGACAACAGACATTTTAAAGATACTTTCTCCAAGAAATTAGCCTGAAATCTATACCATAGGAATAGATGAATGACAGAGATGAATTACATTAAACTTCCCTTTTTCGTTGTCCCAGCTGCAAGAGTCTTGCAGTGATTTACCTAGTAAGACAAGGAATTACTGGAACTGGTCCAACTCAACCATGCAAAGCAGCTTAACAAGAAAAAGCATCATTTGTGGCAATTTTCCTGAAGTTCCGGAATGACTCTCATGGAACCTCAAAGGTGAAATAATCTAACAGAAATGTGGAATTGTTTTGAAAATGAAACCCCCACATTTCACACTAAAGGGAGCTAGGAAATAGGACCCAAAACACCTTACCTCCTCCTGCTCTGACAGAAAGTGGTTAATTGCTATATTTGGTGAGAAAATGTATTTAAAAGCACAAAATTGAAGGTTTAATTATATTTGGTATGTGTTACTGGCAGAGCTTCATGAAATGATCAACAATTATCTTTCTCATCCATCAAGTGCTCAGGGATCACACAAGGACAGGGAGTAGGAATATGAAGTAAGCTTTGCCAAAAACATAAAAATGTGTTGTTTCTCTTGTAGCTTTCTTCATTTTCCCCTCCACATTTTCCATGCACATCATTCAAGTTAAAGTGGTTTTTTTCAGCATAGCTACTTTCCCACTTATCTGGAAGCAATCAACCCCACAAAACCTTTTGAGCATCAAACTCGCTACAGGACACAGCGGAGTCTCATTTTAAACCAAGAACAAATTAACGCATTCCAATTTAACTCCAGCACTTGATTAACCCAAAATGAATCAAAAATGCTGCTCATTGACATACAAACCCATCTTTATTATATTCCTACTCATAAAACTTCATATGCAATGGCACAACTCTGCCAAAACATTCAGACAACAAAAACCAGCTTAATTTCAGATATTTACATGTTTCTGAAAGACTGAGATATTTCATGCCCACAACCCAACTTTAATTAGTGCTAAAATTACAATACAATGCATCCCATCAAAGCAGGCATGCTATTTATAGCTGCATATTTAACTCTTGGGTCATCAGGTGCTCTGTACATCAGGATCACTAACATCCTGTTTACCTAAGAAATTCATTGTTCAGTGCTTAAGACACAGCTGGAGGGGCATGCACAATATGCCATGCTGTGAATGCCACTGGAAAGATGTAACTCATGAACAGTGGCTTTATTATTACTTACACGCTTATCTATTTACTTTTTGATTATTTCTCGTTGATGTACTAGGCCTGTTTGTGAAGGACAAACTGTAGAAAGCTTGATGCTGCTAACAGATGTGGATGCACTTAATGGGAAAATCCATTACTTCAAGGAAGGGCTGAGATTTCTGTGGGATTCTCCAAAAGGCTAAGCTTTTGACACTTATATAAAAGCCTCAGAAGAGCAATTATTTGTTGTTTATTATGAGGGGATATTTGGAATGGTAGCTTGAGGCCTGGAGTGTTCTAAATTCATCACATAACACACACAATTTTAGTTACCCACAGGGGATCACAGCTTGAGCACCAGTATTTGGTGTTCCAGCCTGACCACCATAACCAAAGCACAGCTCTTCCTGCTAACACCATCCAAAACTGGAATTCAGCGAAGTGGGGCAGCATAATGGAAATGTTCCCTACCACAACACAATGCATGGTCTCACCAAGCACAGAGAGAGAGTCAGTGCTTGCAAACCACTTGGGAATTCAGTTTTGTCCAGGTTTTATTGAAGACTCTTCTCAAGCAGAGGGAGCAGGAAACAGGGTGAAGGAATGAAGAGCTCCTTTAACTTCTGTGCCTGTTTGCCCCCAGTTACCATCTGTCAAAACAATTCACTCAGGTGCTTGCCTTTAGATGGGATGAACAGAAACACAAAGACATGGCAAAGTTGCACTTGATGTAGAGGTGACAGAGCCTTTTCTCCATCACATAATGAGGGACCTGTAGCAGATATTTTGACCTGAGTGCTGCATGGAGCCAACTTCACCATGTCAGATATGCTATTAGCACGGCTTAGGTTTAAGGATCTCAAGCTTATGCCAGTGAGTGCTGGTCAGATAACAATGATGGGATGCTTTGAAAACAAATCTATATCTTCTATTTGTAAGGACACAATAATCCAATGGCAATTCCACAAAGTAAAAATTAGAGGGTCTGACTGCCCAGAAGAGCTATATTCAAAGGTCACATGCATTGTTAATAGAAAGCTTGAATAACAGTGAGGAAAAAACCTGTGAAGTATCCAACAACTCAGATGAAAAAACAAATATCAAGTTATAGACAACAGAAGTATGAGGCATGATCCCAATAAATAGGTTTCCTTTCAAAGCTGGACGTTTACTTGCAGATATCCACTAACAGCACACACATTAATTACAAAGGAAAAAAGATAAATAGTTCAATTCATTTAGTTCTTTTGTTCCTGGCATTTCATGGCTGTCAGTCTGAAATTTTGAAAGAGGCCCACATTGAAGATAACCCTATAAGCAGGGTAACTTGGGACTTAAAAGAAAAAGGCTAAAAAAAATAAGGTAAACTTTCCCCACATATGGTTCTAACAGATGTGGTTTTAAATTACCATTGGGACATAATAATGTTTTTTGAATAGACTGAATGTTAAATAGTTGGCTCTTCCTATGTGACAGACATTAGCGCTCGGTGGTTTAAGCAGAAAACTCCCCATTTGCGTCTTTAGCTGGCATGTACTTCATTTTCAGCCCACGCTGGTCAGTATGATTTAATACCTTGGCCTGATGTCCCTCTCACCAGCAAGAAAAAGGATAAAATAGGATTAAAGACATGAAACAAAACAAAACGAGGCAACATCAGCCCCCCCAGCAGCCAATGCCAGGCTCCTGCTTTGTTCCTTACACAACAACTCCCGCGGCCCTGCAATGGGGACTCACTGGAGATGACAGCTGAGGAAGAAAAACATTAAATAATTCAAAGCCACTAATATCAAGTCTGATGTAGGTATAAAAATAGTTACAAAACACCACTCTACATGTTTTCATTATAGGAACTTTGACTTACTTGGAAACATCAAGAAAACCTCAAACCTATGCCACTCCCAGCCTCACACTCTCAATTAGTCCGGCAGTGGAAATGACATCCATTTCCAAACCAGCCTTCAATTTTCATGGCCATTTTGTGCTTCTGCACTGGGGAAGCCAGCACTATTCCACAGCAGGAATGAAAAAGCCTGATCCAGAGACCATTAAAACCAACAGGAGCCTTTGAATTAACAGTAAAGATTCTTGGATCTGGCCCTGGGTTAGGTTAAAGCATTGTGGTGCTTTGGGGATTCAAACAAGATTGAATGTGATTGGCTTTTGTTATCTCCAAAAAATCTTTGTTGCTGGGAGTGTCCACTTCCAAACCTTCAGTCTGCCAAGGCAGTGCACATTCCAAAAAAATGCCTTAATGAAATTCCTTAATAAGGAAACATGATGGCAAGGTGAGCTACCACATAGTCTGTGTTAAATTAACTCCAGGTGTTTTCATTTGAGCAGAGGGAAGGAGAGAGAAACAAACAGGAGTATTGACATATGAAGAATATATGCCCCCACATGCTCACATTCGATTGGGCAGCTTTGCTGGGGCTGGGTATCCTGATTTTATTGATTTATGTATGTCATGCACAGCAGAGATGTTACAGACTTTTTAGTCTTTCATGCTCTGAAATGGAGGGCGGGAAAAAAAAAAACAAAGGAAAAAAGGAATCAAAAGAGTCTTCAGTGCAGAGAGCACAATAGAGCACCGGCTGCAGGAATCCAGCTCTAATGAAAGAGTTGGAAGAGGTCCCTCTCTTCCTGGTGTTCCCCCATTTTCTCACCCCCTAAAAGATCCACTTTTCTTCCCTAATATCAGCTTCTGATATCCCCTTCTTCTCTGTTACCATATTCTCAACTAGATCCTTGGTGTGTCTAATAATCTCTGGAGAAGACATCAGCCAAAATAAATAAATACATAAAATTCAACAAAACATTAATTATGCAGAAGGTATAAAAGGATACAAACCAAAGTGATGCAGGTGTACAATAACGTTGCTCTCCAGAGCCCATGATCAGTAGTGTTTGGCACAGAAAGCCACAAACAGATGACATTTTAAAGCATATGGGGGGTATGCAGGGCTGCAAGCAATGGTTTGTAGCTCCTATACGAGTCATTTGTGCATCCCTCCAATCCCAAATAAGATAGCGAACAGCAGCAACTATAATAAGCCATAAAAGCTAAGCCCTAAAGAAAGCCCTGTTCAGGTAGACCAAGTACTTGCCAGCAAGCAGGGCTCTAAGTGACAGGCAGGTGGCTTTGTCTGCTCACTCTTTCTTGTGAGATAAAAGCAAAACCAAGAGAGTAGCAAGTTTCCAAATCCCAGGTGTCTTTGCAGGGCACCATGAACGCAAGAGGGATTTTAGGATAGAAAGGAGATGGAGGTACAGGGGAAACATGTCAGGCTGTGAGAAGATGATCATTAAGTTGTCCCTTGGTATCAGGATTCTGGTGCTCCAGTACAGAGAAAGCAAGGGCACAATTTGCTGTTTTGGAGAAGAGCAAACACTGGCTAGAAAGAAGTATAAGAAAAAAGACTCTGTTAGATGCTGACGATGAGAAGTAAAAACATTTGAGCAACAGACAACTTCACAGTCATATGCCTGTCACAAGACAGGCAGGCTGGTTGTTCTTACTTTATAAAAAAGGTATTTTGTTGGTTATATTTTTGTTCAGATTATCCCCAGGACAAGAATAAAAGTCAAAATGAGAGCCTGTTTCATTTCTGGGCTTTCTGATTCTCTCACGAAGCCTCCAACCATTACACTACAACCTACTTTCACAGTACTGAGTAACAAGCTGGGTGATAAAAACATCAGATGAAATTCAGTATCAATAAAAGCAAAGTAATGCATAAAGGGAAAAACAATTCTAACAATGCATACACAATGTGGGCTCTAAATTAACTGGTGCCACACAGAAAGTTGGCTGAGGAATCTCCATGGGATGTCCTCTACAAATACTGGCTCTCTGCTCATGCCAGTTAAATGCGCAGGGAAAATTTGGAAATACATTAGGGAAAAAATAGACAATGAAAGGAGAAACATCATAGAATCATTTATGTTGGAAAAGACCTGTGAGATCATTGAGCCTAACCATTAACCCAGCACTGCCAGGCCCACCACTAAACCATGTCCCTAAGCACCCCATCCACACACTTATTGAACACTTTCAGGCATGGTGAATCCACTACTTCCTCGGCAGCCTGTTCCAATGCCTGATCCCTCTTTCAGTGAAGAAATTTTTCCTAATATCTGATCTAAACTTTCCCTGGTGCCACTTGAGGTCATTTCCTCTGTCTTGTCACTTGTAGCTGGGGACAAGAGACTGACCCCCCACCAGGCTACAGCCTCCTTTCAGGCAGTTGTAGGAAGCAATAAGGTTTCCCCCGAGCCTCCTTTTCTCCAGACTAAATATAATATGGGACGATGTTTTATAAGGCAACATGCGTTTCTCTTAATGCTGCATGCATTTTGGGTCTACCCATCTCTAAAACACAGAGAATTAACAAAGACAGAGGAAAAGGCTGCAAAGATTATCAGGAATATGGAAAGACTTGCAGAATAGATAAAGTAGGATGGGGATTTTCAGTGTGGAATACAAAAACAAAACCAAAGAGTAGAAGGAATATATCTTGCTGTATAACCCACAAAGTAGGAGTCATCTAATGAAATTACCAAATTGAGAGGTTAAAGCAGAAAAACAGGAAGGCTTATTCACTCATTGCATGATCTTAAATTTTGAAACTTTTTTTTGTGGCAATCACAACTATATGATGGGTTCAAAAAGAATGCAGCAAACTGTTAGAAGACAACTGCTTCAAGGCCTACTAATCAGGATGGTTCAAAAGATTGTCCTGAAGATAGAAGATTGTAATGAAAAAGTGCACTCTGTATTTTAACATGAATAAAATTAGACTTCATATCAGTACAATAAAACTGCTGTAAATAGTTGGCAATCTAGAAAAAACTCCTAGTCATGGGACTAGCCTAAACCCTCATCACCTCCACAAAGCTGTTTGTACCCCCTTCTTTCTCTCTCCTCCATGGCAAACGCTTCCACCACATTGACTCAATGTAAGTCACTAAGTCATCAGAAAAAACAAAACCCCAAGGAAAAGATGGAGCTTGTTTTGTCCTGGGTTGATCAATTAAATTGTACAATTATAGAATCACAGAATGAGCTGTGTTGGAAGACACCCTAAAGATCATCTATTCCCAGCCCTCTCTGCCGTGTGCAGAGGCACCTCCCACTAGACCAGGTTGCCCAGAGCCCCATCCAGCCTGGCCTTGAACACTTCCAGGTATGTGACTGCCACAGCTTCTCTGGGCAACCTGTGCCAGTGTCTCACTATCCCCACAGCAAAGAACTTCTTCCTAATATCTAATCCAAATCTGCCATCTCTTATATTAAAACATTACCCCTAGTCCTACCACTATATGCCCTTATCAAAAAGGCATAAATAATCAGACATATTCTGAAGGAGTCAAAGGACAGGAGCTAGGGAGAGAGGATATTGGGATGGGGGGAGAGGGGGAGAGCAGGAAAACTCTCCTTCCATGCCAATGGGTCCAGAGACTGGCTCTGATGTGAAACTGAAGCCTGAGAGGTCACCTGTGATGATGGTAACAAAAGGAAAAAGCTGGTCATATCAAAATGCAATTATCTGTTCTTTCGGTTTTCTGGGTTCCCATTTGTTTTTTTTCCCCTTGTTTTTTTTGGCTCTGATTTGTGATAACAGTTGCTGTTACATTAGAATGTTGCTATACTAAATAAGAATTCCTCTGTCAGGAGGACACTGAACCTGAGGGTGGGATACGTGGGAACTTGTGTGATTGCTCTGTCAGTGCAAGATCTCCTGAGATTTCTTTGGATTTAATCCCATCCTACAAATCCTGCAATGCTGTATAACTTTGATGTGACTTTGTGGGATTCTCATTACTTGTATTCACTTTGGTTTCCAGGAAGCTTGAAGTTTCATCATATGCTAACATATGCTGAAATGCATGTGTCAGTTTTATAATAAATTTCCAATATAAAAAAATATCTATAAAACAAACAAATATGAAATTAGTTTGTAACACTATCTCCAGTTCTCTGGTTATTAGGGAAAGGCAAAGTTGGTAGTGCTGTCAATTATGGGAAGAGTGAGGCATCTTTAATAATAAAACAGCATTCACAGTTTCTTATAACTATACTAAGCAAATTGTTTGGCCTGAAAATTTCCATGCCAGCTGTCTGCCTCAGGCTGAAGTTTTTTAGAAAATTTCAGTCAAAACAGTTCAGCAGATTCTGAGAACAAGGCTAGAGAAAAATATGTTGTTTTACTCAGGTTAGAAAAAAAAAAAAAGAAGCCTTTAGCTTTCTTTCTAAAGCCTCTTCTGGGATTTTTAGGACTTTAGAGGAAGGACTTGAAATTTGCCTGGGAGAGAACTGTTTTTCTTCTAATGAATTTTGTGTGTATCTGTGTGAATTAAGCCAGGTTTAGACATCTTTGATAAAAACGCTGTTGCTACATGTTCCTGGGTGCATTTGTATATATTTGCCAGCTTCCATCACTTACATTTCTACCTGTGTATGACTAAACAAGATGTTTTATGCTATGGCAAGTGCCAGGTCTGCATCCAAGTATCAGAACTGAATCAGAGATGCTCTCTGGTTCTTGGCATGATCTCAAGCTGGTAGGAGCTGAATGAATTTGGGATGAGAGACTTGGAGAGCGGGGGTTAGAGGGATGAAAATGGGATTACAGAAAGGAGATGGATGAGGCAGGGCACGAGGAGAGGACCAGACTGAGAGGGATGGACTGAGGGATCTGTTTAGAGGAGCAGAGTGCTCTGTTAAACTAAGCCATTGACACGCAGAGAGAGACGGAAATGAGGCAGTGTCACAAAGCTACTAGCTCTTGGAAGACTCAATAAAACCAAAAGAAATCAACAAAAACGAGACTAACAGACCAATAATATGATTTAAAAGTATATCTTGGAGACTCATAATTTAAGTAAAAAACACAATGGAAGTTGCCTTAATCAAGTGTCTGAGTAACAAAACTGTCATTATTCACAGGACAGTGTTTTACCCAAGCCAGTCTGGAGATGAAGCAATGCAAATGAGGAGTAGAAGAGGAGGTTTACAATCCCTGTCTCACCCGTTGCAGAGCTGGAAGGTTTGTAGTGACTAAGCAAAGGATTGTGGAATGAGGGCAAACGTGTTTCAGATTAAGGCAGCCAAATGATGCCCCAAGACTGTGGGCAGTGCTGGGCAAATCCCTTCAACCCAACATTTCATAATTGTGTCAGAGTGTGTTGCAGCCTCTGGATGACCATCTTGACAGCTCAGAGTCTGATCTGCTAAAATGTCAAACACCCACAGCAGCAATTAAATGCTGTATGAACTTTGCATTGTTTTAGCACCACCGTAAGGAAACACCGTAAGTAAACCTCGATCACAGCTCTGTCGGCAGGAACACATCAGCCAGTTGGCTCTTGAGATTGTTCACTGCTTCCTAGAACAAGAATCTGTGCTTAAAAGGTGATCACACCTTAAACCCAGCTGCACAAAGGGTACTTTTCTAGAAATAGCAGCATTTGCTTGTTCCGGACTGACAGAATCTGTGCTGCCCACAGCCCAGCCACCTAATGCTGTCTGTATCAACAGGCAGAAAGCAAATTCCAGTGTCTCTCATGCTCTGTCAGTTTTTCCAACCACTTGTGGCAGTCATTTCTACAAGCTTTTTGATTAACCAAACTCTCCCTTCCTATTCTTCTTTACGTTACAGAGGTAAGGATGAAATGGTTTTCAGCATCCAAAGACACACAGGCAGTTAAAAAGGAATTAGCAGAATATTGAAAACTTTCCATTATAAAATTTATGAGTTCAGTTCATTTATAAGATTGGGCCATTTAAAGCCAGGTGACCCAGTGGAAGAGATGGTTTATGAATTTCTTGCCTCCAGGACTCTGCTCTTAGGTGAACAGACAGTATTTGAAGATGCTCCTGCCCAGGAAATGAATCCTGGCTTCTCTTATCCTCCATACAGCATGATATCGTAGAATATCATAGAATATTCTGAGTTGGAAGGGATCCATAAGGTTCAGTGGGTCCAACTCCTGATATAGAAGACCAAGATTGCTTTTATGAATAGACCCAATACTCCCCAGAAGGAACAGGCCCAGACTGGGTTTTGTAAAGCAATTTTAAGATTTTCAGTACACTTATTGGAGTTTGAGGAGGAGACAACAAAGCCTGTGAACCCTTGTTGCATACATGATGCAGGGTTGGACTAAAACTGTAAAACAGGACTTGATCTTCTGTTTTTTAATTTTTGTCTGTATAACTCAATCTCCAGAATACTTTGAATACTCAGTGTGTGCAAACACATGTGCAGGGAAGTGATACAGCTTCTGCTCAGTGTTTAAAGAGAAAACTGCACTGAATAGTCACCTAAAACCTAAATCAATGGGCAGCGAGACATCTCCTGCTTTATGTTTGCTGTTGCTGCCGGAGTAGCACATCTGCCACCGCTGCCTTAGCAGTGATTACAGCAGTGCAGCAGCATTCTGGACTGCAGTGGTTATCCTAGACCATAGCAAGTGCTACTCACTAAAACATGTGGAGCTATCTGTGAAATCTCACTGAGCCATCCCCATTTAAACGAACTGATAAATGCAGTTCAGTGAGCTCCTCTGCCTAAATCGACCATCAGCAACTCCTCTCTTCTCATTCCTTCTTCCCCCCACTTAAAAAAAGAACAAGGATTGTGTCATATCCTAGAAAGCAACTCCTACTTGGGAAAGGAAACTTATCTGTCAGACCTATTCCATTTCATAATTCACTTTCCTCCTTCTGGCTGCCAACACACTGGAAGAACAGAGAAATCTGTGCCTGCTCTCATGGATGTCTTCACATTCAAAAGATCACCTCTGCTGATACCCAGCAGGACAACATGTGATGAAGTTTGAATCCCCCTACAGCACAAACAGCTTAATTCCCAGAAATTTGGTAAAAAGACAAAGGATTTTTGTGAGTAAGGTTCAAACTTTCCAAAATTTGAACTTTCTGTAAGGAAGGTTTGTCATTGCACACAGACAAGGAAACGTACCCTCCTTTTCACGTTTCAACTCTGCCTCTACAGATGATCCAGGGAGAGCAAGGTGGAACAACTGGCCAAAAAAAAAAAAAAAAAAAAAAAAATTCTAACAAAATTATTTATCTGAAGTGAAGCAAGGGTGAAACAGCACAGAAGAATGAAAATGGTACATTTATTCCTGACTACTATCAGTCCTATAGCCACACTACAGCACCACTCCTTATGTTATGCTGACATAGTTAAGACATAAATTTCTCCGTGATTCTTCTTCCTTTTAATCTAGAGCAAAGAGGAAATACACACATATGCTTTTAAAAAATCTTACATTATTAGACTTTTTTTCATCTGAAACGTATCGGTCAAGGATCCGTGAATACCCAATTCACTGGCAAGTGGTGCGAGTTACTCTGTCAAAGTACCCAGCAACGCCAGTCTGTCAGTTCAAAGCAGAAACAGAGTATTTTAGCTTTTAGTTACAATGAGCTATGCTGATAGACCTTGTAACAGGGCAGGTAACAGCCAGTCTTTAAATCCGAATTGACATTGATTTACAAAGTTTCATTTCTCTGAATCAAATCTGAGAGAGAGCGAGTTTCAAGCTACTTCACCTCTTGAAATCACACATTTCTTAAACACAGAAGAGTTTGCTTTAAAAAAAGAAGAAATAAAATCTCAGAGCTAAGATGAAAGGGAAAAGGGATGTTAAAGATATCAAACTAGCAAGGTGTTGTTTATTCATCTTTTCTAATTCTTTTCCCCTCCACAAATTTTTAAAACCGCCTTGATTCGAAATCCTAATAATAAATATGCCATGCAACATTCCTCCTGTCAAGTCTCTCTCTTTGTGGTATTACTGCAATATTTGTAACTTTTGATCTGGAAACATCAAGTTACATAAGATCATAGTTCTGCTTCTTGCAAAGATGTGATTCTGTCAGAAAATGAACCATTGAAGCGGGAACTCAACAGAACTGGAAATGACTTTCCCAGGGAAAAGGTAGTTCTGCTTAAGCATCTCAGCTATTTTAAAGTGCAAGAACTCAATGTTTTATTCTCCTGAGCAGAGAAATGGCAAACTACCAGGTTAAAAATAATCAGAGTAGGCTCTTAATTGGAATAGTGTGCATGTTGTAGACAGAATGAAATAACATTTAGTTGTTATGCACTCCAGGAAACCAATAAAATAAAATAAAATAAAATAAAAAATTCACTTTGTAAAACAAAAAGAACATTTTCCCTTGCCAGCATACTATCTGCTCACCAAAAGGAAAGCATCTATTTTAAATGAGTCAAGGAAAATAATTAAGCTACATGAACTTAAAGTTGCAGAGTCTTCTCAGCCCAAATCTCACTCCTTCCCCAGTCCCACTGAAATTAGAGAGATGTCTCTCTTTTTCCATCCATGTAGTAAAATAAATCAGGGGGAGGGGGAACTATCTCCCCACCCCAACCAAAACCAGATGAGCAGCTTTACCCTCATCTCTCCATAATTTTTCCCTGTCCTTTAAAATTACAGAAGGCAAATTCTCCTCAGAAAAGCCTTTCTAAACCAGGACCCTTTGGTAATAAGAAAAGGAAACTACGAAGTTAACTTCTGCATCTCCTTTTGCCTTTTACCCCTTTTCTTGCCAAAGAACAACCTGAGAACCTTTTTCCATGTTAATGACCCTCTTTCTTCCCCGAAACGTGACATTTCTTCTCCAGATCACGCACATAAATAACAGATGAATTGCAAATCTCCCCTTGTGAAGATGTGTACACATTCGAAAAAGGAGGGTGAGACACAGAGTCCCTGAAAAGATATAGTGCATCTCAGTGCAGTGGCAGTAATTCCCAATCTCAGTGATTTTTATTTTTTTGAGGGGGAAAAAGGAGAAAAAAGTGAAACAGGTTATCTGCAAAGGCGCCTCCCCTTCTCTCCCGCCCCAGCTGTGTGTGCAGACCCCCTTCTCAGGATGGTGGGTGCAGAGCAGTGGTCCTGCTCTCAAGGCAAGAACAAAACAGGTTACATTTTCAGGTGCCTGGGAGATGCCCGGCCACACACCGTGACCTCACGGCCCCCTCCCAGTCCCCAGACCTGCTGCAAACTAGCACAGACCCTAATTTTCTTCGGCCATGCACTGACTTGGGGATTGCATTCTCAACGGATCATGGCAGCAAAGAATTCTCCTGGCCACAAACTAGCCCACTCCAGCAAGGACTGATCCAGCAGCGTGGCAGAGTCTGGGAATTTCACAAGGAAGGGCAGCTCGCAATGGCCACAAACGAGCAAATTCCTACAGCCTTGTGACACAGGCAGAGCCGAGCGAGCCGCTGTGAAGTCTTGCCTCGCTGCAAAACAGCGCAAGAGATGCGTCTTCCTCCGTTTATGCTCCCCCCACACCGTACTAAATATAAATACACATATATGTACACATACTCCTTGTTTTTTCCACCCAAGCCTATAAAAGTGCTACAGGCACAGGCACTAGGTGGGAGGCGCCTGGCTCTGAAGAGGCCAATGAAATAAATTAAATACAAATCACTGGCTCAGCCCCAGCCTCCCCCAGCTATCAGGGGAGAGGTTGGGGTTCCCGATGGCCAATCCCCAGCTCCTGCCAGAGCCGGAGTGCGGGTGGCATATGCGGACTGCTGGCACAGTATAGGTGTGTATATGTTAAGCCTTGGGTGTTGCAGGCACATATGGTACACATGTTGGGAGCAGAGCACTTTCCATAGGAGGGGAGGGGCTACCCTACTAGTAGGCAATTTTATTAGGGTCAGCGAAGCAGAAAGAAATGGGATTGGGATAGGCTGGGAGCTGCCAAGTTCGCCTGCCCAATTCCGGCCCCCCAGAGCAGGGAGCAGCACACTAACAACTTGCCAGGCTACAGCAGAAGTTTACCTATAAAAAGCAGACAGACAACTTCCAGCTTCAAAGATTTGCTCTCATTTTCTCATTTTATGGCCCTCCCTTCACCTGAGACTTTTTTCAGGGAAAAAGAAAAAAAAAAGAAAAAGTTGCAGCTGCAAATTCAAGGTGAGGCTTCACTGCAAAAAGTTAAGGAGGAAGATAGGCTTGAGGCAGAGAGACTAAATTTTAGTTTGCTTCACAAGTTTGGTGTTTTGCTGTATTTTTTTATTATTTTTAAATCATTTAAAAAAATTGCACTTTCCAGGAAAAACCATGAGCAAATGCATTCAAGATGCAGAAAGGTCTTGCCTGTCTATTCAATGAACATTTAGTCATCTCTGTTTTGGCTGTATGAAAAATGTATTTCGGACTGTGTGTCCCATAAAACAAGGCAATGGCATAAATATGGTTTTTTTGGTTGGGTTTTTTGTTTTTTTGTTTTTTTTTTTTTGTTTTCAAATAATGTGCTTACATGGTTGTAACCACTGTGAATTTCTAAGCATGGTCATGATAAGAAAGTAAATAAATACTGCCTTGTGAATACTTTTAGAGTTTGGGGGGGCTAATTATTATTTTTTAAAGATTTGTCATTCCTTAACTACCACTTCTTTTGAAGTAAAATATCACATATATTTTACACTGTATTTCCAATCAAAACAACTCCCAGGAAATAAATGCCCTTTGGTAGCAGCCTGGTTTTAGGTTCAACAACCCAAATTTGTATTTGAGAATGCAAATTGCTGAGAATACTAGCAGGAGTCTGAACCACTGCATTTCTTCCAGGCACTCCAGCATCTTTTCTCCAACACCACACTATTTGGGCGAGCTTTTAATCCTGGCAGGGCATGGCTGGAAGCAGGGCTTTAACATTTAATGCCTAAGAAACAGACTTGTCACTCAACTTGCAGTCAAGCGCATTTCTTTTTTCTGCTTTTTGGTGGAGGCAAACCCACCTTTCCCTGGAAAATGGGAGACCCCATCCTCACGCCCGATTCTAGCACAGATCCAAATGTAAACATACACACACACACACACACACTGCCACCACGCACCACCCTGCAGCAGGACATGAGCATGGGGGTTCAGACAGAGCCAAAGGAGCCTTGTGAGCTGAGAAATACCAAGGCACTTCTTTCTTATTCTATTTTTTTTCTCTCTCCTCTCCTCTCCTCCCTGCTTTTACTATTACATAAATAACACCGATTGATCCTAAAGCTTCATCCTTGCTCCAGTGCCTCCCAATCTGCACTGCTGCCTTCCCCCAGCACAGCCGCACCGCTCGGGGTGCAGAGGGAAGGGTCGGGGAGGGGGAAGGTTGGACGGGAGAATCCACTCCAAACATACCCTGAAGCAAGGTTTTGGCAGTCTGGGGGTGCCTGATCCCCCCCCCCCCGCCCCAGCCCGGAGCTTCCTGCAGCATCTTTGCCTCCCTCCGAATTGCTGCAAACTGTGCGAGGGGAGGGCAGGGAGCTGGACAGGAGGGAAGGATGGATGCTGGAAAACCAGGGATTCAGGGAGCTTCTCCCCAGCCCCAGCCTGTGTGCCTGGCTGTTTGGTGGGAAGAGGGAAGGGGGAAGGGAAAATTGAAGAGAGTCTATGGCATAAATACACTTTTCAGAGGAAAAAGCGAAGCTTACCATGTCTGCAGCTTCCCTCCACCGAAATGCCACTTCTGTGTCCAGCGATCCCAAAGTGGAAACTACAGGCAGGCACCGGAGCTCATCTCCGCAGGCAGCTCAGAGATACACCGCTGCCACCCCCAAAAATCAAAATCAAAATAAATTTAAAAAAAAAAAAAAAAAAAAAAAGAACAGCGTCTGGTCCAGCTTCTTTCCTGACAGGAATCGTCCTGGTGGGACTGCCCAAAATAAGCAGCTGCAATCCAAAGGCTTTATTTAAAGCTTCCCCCCTCCTCCTCCCTCTCTCCGTGCCTCGCTCGCTCTCTCCCTCTCGCTGTTACACACAGAGAGAAAGAGAGACACACACAGGTTACATGAATGGGAGGCAGGAGCCGGCGCTCCCGGCTGGAATGACAGGCGCACATGCGGCTGGAGGCTGCCCACCACAGCGGCGTGGGAACAGCTCGGACACGGCCTACGAATGCGCGGAGAGGGGCATGGGGTGGGAACGGGCATGGGGTGGCATGGGCATGGACATGGCACAGGCGCGGCAGGGGAGGACACAGACACGGGCACGGCGTGGACGTGGGGCTGAGGAAAACATAGACATGGGCATGGTCAGGACATGTTCATAGAACAGGCATGGGCCGGGGATGTACACAGACACGGGCATGGCATGGGCATGGGGAGAACACAGACGCTGGCATGAGATGGGAATAGGCACAGGCGTGGGCATGATGCAGTCCTGGCATAGGCATGGATCAGGGGAGGACACAGACATAGTCATGGCATGGGCATTGGGAGAAGGGCACAGGTATGGCATGGGCATGAAGGGCATTTGGGCATGCACGTAGGCACGCATGGCATGGAGAGGGGCTGGACAGGGCTATGAGAAGGGGATGGGCATGACGTGGGCATGGACAGGCATATGGGCATGGTGATGAGATGGATCAAGTGTGGCCATTAGAGTTAGAAGGTAATAGGGACAGGAGAGGATGTGCTTGGGTACCGTAGGCATGGGTCGGCCTTGGGCATGGAATAGGTATGGGGATGAGTTGGAATGGCATTGGCTTTAGCATGAGATTGGAATGGGGATCAGGATGGAGGCAAGAAGAGAATGGATATCTGCCTCAGGTGGTGCCTTCCTGTCCTGGCCTGGTGAACCTCCCTCTCTTCTTGGGGTCAGGTGGGCTCTAGTTTCAGAACACATCACGAGGAACAGGAAACCTCTGTTCCTCCTATGCCTCTAGTCAGGCAGCTTGCATAATGTCTTGCTTTTGGGGTCAGGGGGCATCATCCACAGTAGTGTCAGGAGATGACATCACTATCAGTATCAATTACTATTACTATTTTAATATGTTTTTTTACATAATTTTGCTGTTTGATAATTAAAATCAGATTCTAAGAAAGAAGGCCTGCAAGATTTAAGGTTAGTTCTTCTTGAGGAGGAAGATCAATGCTACCAGTGTCTGCCTTTTAAATATTTTGGGGGGGAGGAGGTAGTTTTGGTTTTATCTGTTCTTTAATTATTTTAACAGTAGTGACAAGAAATTAGGGCTATTTAATGCTACTATTCAACATGGTGTGAAGAAAGAAAGGGTTGTGGTGTTGCTAAGTGTCAGGTCCTGCTACTGCTTCACTGCCTGACCTTGGGCAAGTCCTCTATAAATTATTCCTGTCAGGATATATCACCCATTGCCATTTACACTCAGCCTATCATTTTCTCATTCACCAAATAATCACATTTTTCTCTTTCAAGTCCCTCCTCAAAGTTTACTCTTACAAAACTTTTCAGCAACAGTCTCTACACGGCTTGTGTTGACATCACTAATCTTGGAGGGACACTGGACTGAGCCCTAAAACGGCATTATAAGAAGAGTTCTGAACATAATGGACTGCAGTACTTCATGTAGTGCTTTGAGCTACATGGGAATCATCCTCTTCATGGCATACCTTTAAATTAGCCAGGTACAAGTCTGCTATGTTCTGCCTTTTTCTCCTGTCCTAAAATTTCTAGCCTTTGTGGAAAGCAAGAGGTAAGATATGTGGTTTTTTCCAAACCCAGAAATCAGAGTAAAAAGGCACACAGCAAATCAGAACATCGTCTCAAAACAGCAGAGTCCTCGACATAAAGGTCTGCTTTGCAAAATAGCTGCTGCTGTTCACTGTTTTTTTCAGTCATACATATTAAAAATGAAATATATTTGCATTGGCCTTATTACCTCTGGAATATATTCCACATCAGGAATCTAGACTCTAGACAAAGGTAATTTAGGTCTCTGGAAGGAAAAAGTTTAACTGAGAAATATATATATTGTTAGGTATAGTCCTCAGCCAAATTCAATAGTAATTGTATAAGCCTTTCAAAAATCATACAGTATGCAAGCTTCCAAAATTTCGGAACAAGAAACATTTCCATTTAAATGCCAAGAAGCAATTTTTCCTCTCTTGTTCAATACTAAATCAGTCACATGAGCAGTTTGCATTTGATTTTGGAAGGGAAATGGAACATCTTCTCTTCCAATTACACATAACTTTTTCTTTTTCTTGTTAGTAGTGCTCTTACAGTTTGTGTTGCTTTCCTGCAGTTTTGAAACGCTCATTTGATCTGCCCATTCGCTCCAGCCATTTATTTATTTCTTTTTAAACTCAAGTGACATTATTAAGAGAAAATCAGTAAACCCAAGTGGGGAGTATAATGCTGTTTGTTTGCATTCTGGCTGGTAAATTCAAGTTTAACAGGTCAGCACTGTTTGTGTAATTGGCCTTTCTCTGTTAACTGAACTAGACAATAATGCTCATGGAAAAAAAAAAGAACAATACTAATGTAATGGGGAAAAGCGACTTTGCTTAGGAAAATCCTGCTCCTGCTTCAATTCACAGTGAATTACTGTGGTCACAGAAGTGTGCTGCATACCAATTTGGAGCTTATTTTATGAAGATGTACATTCAAAGCATTGGTGTTCAGCAGCCTGCCATGTTGTGCCTGTGTCCTGCATCCCAGCAACTTTGCACATTGCTCCTTGTGACCAGTGACTATTAAGTCAAGTTCTCCTCCACACAGTGTTTGCAAAGAGTTTGTAAAGAAACCACATCTGTGGGACAAGAAGGTGAATGACAAGACTAATGCACGAGCCTGTTAGACCTTGTGTGCCAGAGAGCAAGGACAGCAAGTCCGGGAGCTGCCACTCCAATTAGCACGTCGTGCTCCTAATGCCAGCTTGTGTTCCCGTGTTGACATTCACTCCAACAAAACAATGAAAACACCTTTTGTAAAGTCCCCATTGATCAAATAAAAAAAGTAGCAACATCTGGTGGTCAAAGGCTTCTTGCTGGCCAAGTTCAGCAGCAGTTGGTTTGGTGAGCCCTTTGCCTAGTGGAGGCATCTCCTAAGGGGCTGCACTGCTTGACAGCCACTACTAAAGATTTTAGGTGTTTTTCTACATCCAGGAGAATAATCCAGAGGGAAAAACTCATATATTTTAATCAATGGAAGTGAAACCATTTGCCTTTCAGAGACTATAAAATACACACCCCAGGGTTCAATGCTCTTTTCTACTCCTCCAGAACATTCTTAAGGGGAAATCACTCTTTTCTTGATGAATGTGCAATTCAAATGTGGAAATATGCCATTCTTCATGCTTTCTCCATAGGGTGCAAAATGATTTCTGTAATTAAACCCTTTTTGCCAGCATTTCCTGATGAGAATATCTTTTTTTTTTTCCTTTCTTTTTTTTTTTCTTTTTTTTTTCTTTTTTTTTTTTTTTAATACAAGAGGAAAAGCCATGTACAAAAGGGTTTGCAAAACCAGGTCTGGAGTGTATGACCTTTAAGCCTCTATTTGAATTAGCCATTTTGTTTTAAAGGTGCATGAGGATGAGAATGAGGAACATGAGTAAGGGCTGCAGCTTAAGCTTCCAATCGGGCACTGCTGAAAGAAATAGATGCAGGAGAAAGAGAGATATGGGTACCACTGCTAATATTAGTGTAGCTATTAGGGATGACACTAGCACTGGGAACACACAGCCCAGTGTTCAACACACTTTAGCAGCCCCAAGTGGTGTGTAGCCGGGGTCCGTGTGGGCATCATGCTGAAATGTGTGCTACAGCATCAATGCTGCACTTGTTCCCATGGTAGCTGGATCGAAGAAATCCAGCTTCTCTGATACATATCAAGCTGTGAGGGGCAGTGTAGCTAAAATTGGAGTCAATTAAGAAAAACACCTGTGTGACCTTTTGTAGGACTTGGACCTGAAGTCCACAACATATTGCCACCACAGCATGGGCCATGTAATATACTGAGATCAGGAAATGGGACAGAGCTTTTAGCCACCTACACAGGTAAGGGGTGAAACCCCAATCCTGTATGATAGATAGCAGGGCTGAACCACAGCTGGATGCAGAGCTAAATCCTGAAGTTCCCACTCTGAATTATGTCTCCCTGACAAAGCTCTTGAACAAAGTGGTGAAGCAGAAATCACTGGTGCTCTTCATCAAAAGCAGGATTTCCCTCCTCTTTCTCCTCACTCCATGAATGCTTGCAGCTTAAATCTGTCTGCATTGACTAGAGAGATGTCTCCACTACTGGTACCATGAGGTTATGTCCAGATTGGGGATGGGGAAATGTTATCACATATTGAATCATAGAATCATTAAGGTTGGAAAAGACCAACTGTTAACCCAGCACTGTCAAGTCCACCAGTAAACCATGTCCCCAGGTGCCACATCTACAAGTCCTTTGAACACTTTCAAGGATGGTAATTCCACCACTTCCCTGGGCAGCCTGTTCCCATATCTGATCACTTTTCAGTGAAGAAATTTTTGCTAATATCTAGTCTAAACCTTCCGTGGCACAACTTGAGGCCCTTTCCTCTTGTCCTGAAGGCTCTTTCCTTTTGTAAGGGTCTTTCCTTTTATTAGCTAATTTTTAACAGGTTGCTAAAGGCTGGAGAGGGTCATTCTATACTGACTGTGCCTTTTGTAGCATCTCAGTGGATCTTAGCTCCTGAGAAGGACAGAACTGAGCACCTACCCACAGTACTGGGTGTTATACCCTTCCTTTCCTCCCTTGCAAAGCACCAGTGTCTGTTGTCACACCTGAGAACCAGCCGAGGCCTACGATGGAGCTGAAAGTCTGCTCCTACTGCTTACTCAGGAAAAGTTCTCGTCAAGTGAATTGGCCATTTGCCTGAGTGAATGTTGCAGGATTCGGCCCATATGCTTCTCAGCTCTTCTATTTGCATAGTGCAGAATATGCTTATAGTACAGTGCCAATAAAACAAAACTATATACAGTTAAGCACAGAAAAATCAAGAGCACAGTTAATACCATTTACAAACAGCAGCTGAGCTCTGCAGCTGACATCCAGGCTTATAGACTGTGCTCTGATGTGGGTAATATGCACAAGACAATTATTTATAGGCAATTAGGTGGAAGGTCCTGTAAGCATATAGGTCTCTATTCTCCTGTCCCTAAGCCTATTACGTTCTTTTTCCCTGTGCACTGTTTATATTTTAAATCTGTAAATATGTCTAAGGAAAACTTTTCAGGAGGCCACTTCCATGGAAGACACTTGTCATTGAAATGCTCTGTGGTTGTGTAAACATACTCTATGTAGCATATGCAGGGAACTTCAAATGCAATGCTGGCTCATTCAGTCTAACGAAGTAGAATGAGGTCTCTCTTATCTCCAGAAATTCCACTGATGCCTTATGAAGAGGAAAGGTCTTCATCAAGAAGGTGCAGATCATGTCAAAAATGATATAAATTTCTCAGAGGATCAAATTACACCTTTTCAAAGACATATTTTCCTCTCTAAAAATTTAAAGCATGGGGTTTTTTAATCCAGGGATAGGATAGAATATTTCCCAATTCACAGCACATGATAAAACAGGCACGAACAACTGTAATAAAATACATCTTCAATACAATTGACCATAAGTATATTAGAACCTCCAAAAAATAATTACCCTATTACCACACTGTGACTTCATATCCAATTTTGTTCACCTCACTGTACAAAATGGATGGAATAGATGGCTTTTATATTTTTAATAATAATGGAATGTTCAGGATTTGATATAGAAACCTGGCTACCAAGGTAATAGGTACATATAAGAACCTATTTAGAATAGCTGTGTGAATAGGAATCGCCATTAAATTACAATGAAATACTGGAGCATATCAAACAATATCAAATAAAACTTTGAAGGCCAATCTGCAACCATATTCAAGCCATAACCTCATTATGAGGAAGACTTTTTTCCTGATGAAATCTTCTGGTTTAGACATATGTGTGATATTTCTTAATTCTCCAATAAGGCCACTTATCTAGACTAACTTTGTGACTCACTCCAGATTTATGCTTGTGCAATGGCAAAATTCATAAAAATAGTCCCATTCACATGCTAGATGCTCTTGGGAAACGAAAAGCCAGTTATTTCAATCCCAGAGAGTCCTGCTCTTACTAAAAGAACAGATCTGGAGACATCTTTTTTCCCCTTTAACATCTGAGCCAGCAGAATAAAGCCCCCACTTCCCTAGTACCTTCACTTCTGGCATCTCCTTTTCATGTGTTGAACCAACCATTGACTTCTGAGATGGCAAAGTACCCACATCATTGTATGATAACAGAGAAAAAAGGTGATCTTGTGGTATTGACACAGCAGATCTGAGTACAATGACTGGTTCTGAGACCCATTTCCAATCCTTATTAATTTTTTAGGACTCAACCCCAAGCCTGTCTCACTGAATCCTCACCAGAACAGTAAGAAGCATCAACATTCCCTGTCCCCTGCCTGGGCTGCCTCTATCAGCTGACACGTCACCACTCACAAGCAGGAAGGAATTGAACTCTGCTCTCACTTTCTGCTCTGTCCTCCAGATAAATTGTGTTAGTTTACTGGCAAAATCTAGTTTTTATTATTGTTTGCACTTCAGAGTCAATATGGATATGGAAGAATAAGCTGAAATGTATGCCTTTTGCACCCTTAATAACAGCGTGGCCTCTCCGTAGCTACGTGACAATTCCCTAACACTTTGTTTAACAGCAGCAATTTATCATGTCTGCTGTATCACAACGAAGTAGTTCAGTATCCCCAATTTACAAGAAGCGCTATTCTCTGTGCCTATTTGTACTGCTTATTTCTAGACAGACCAACAGACTGAGTGCTAGCTTTCAGCTTGGAAAATCCAGATTCAGTTCCCTGGCGCAGCAAAAAAACTGTCTAGGCTTCAGTTTCCTCTGTATAATATACAGATAAAAATACTTCCTCACTTTATCAGATGTTGTGAGTATAAGTGCATTAAAGACTGCAAGTCCCACCAGCACTACAATAGCCATAATTATCTCAAATAGATACACGTAGTGCAAAGACAGTGATATTTAATACCTACTCTATGTGTATAAACCATGAGCCAGGGCAGGTACAAACACAAGCCATGCTAAGGAGTTAAAAATGCTGCTTACCTGTATGCTGTTCCCTGGCTTGTGCTCCATGGAAGTTTGTGTGTTGGACACCAGCTTCGGCTCTCGGTTGCGATGGAGCAGGGCTGCTCAAGTCAGTGGATTTATTTCAGTCGCACACTCCTGGAGGCAGGGGCCCATTGTCTGGGCTGAGATACTCAATCTGGAAGGGAAAGAATAAAAGGGCTCCAGTGTGTAAAGTCATTCATTACAATCTGGAATGAACAAGGAAATCAGTGGGGTTGCTGGAGGTTAAGCAAGGGCAGAAATTGGTCTTTTATCATTGAAATGCCATAGGAAAAAAAATTACACAAAGTAAGGGATCTAATCCTGCACATCTCTACTCACATCTCTTGCCTTTATTCATTGCAAAGGGTCACAAAGAAAAAATCATGTACATTTGCAGGACCAGATGTTAAATGCATTTATAACAGAATTTCATAAGCAAGCAAGTTCTTTTTCCTTGGACAGAGCTCCAATGAAATTTTGATACGACCTTAATATACTTTAAGATAAAATAAGATTATTTGGATTGCCATCCTACATAAGTAAATTTTCTACAGTAACTTCAAACTCAGAGGCATCAGAACATGCTTCAGAAGTCAACAAATATTTTTGAAGATTGGATCTGGTGTTCTTTTAAGAGGAACTTTGGTAGTGAAAGAAAAGTAAAAGGATTGATTACAAAGCTTGCAGTACTGAAGGTGCATTGTATTATTGAAAAGTGTGGAGTGAAAGTTGTTCTGAAAAGCTCCAGCAGCATCTGTGCTTATTTCATGGTACTAGATACCCTTGGCTATGATAACTTGATGCACAGCATCAAAAGTGTGAGATGTTTTCGTAGCTATTCTACAAATTTAAATAAAATCGTGAGCAACACAATTTCTTTCTGAAATGTCATAATTGACATTAATTTCTGAAACTTTTTACTCTCTCTATTTCAGGACTGCCTGTGTTGCAGTGAGCATCCACAACCCAACATCCAGACTTCAGATGAGCACAGCAGTGAGGACAGCTTAAAGCATGCCTGCTGAGCAACAGTTCTTCAAGCAGGAAATTGGGTTCAACCAAGGGTTCCCACCCACTTTCCTGGCGGGAATTCCATAACCTCTGGAGCCAGATTTGTTCACATATCAACTCTGAGCATGATAATCCTCCCAATTAAGGCATTTCACCTTTCACTTCCTTTACGTTCTGCACCTCACATGGTAGCTCACTGTGGGGCAGAGGATGCTACAAAGGAAGGATGCTACAAAAAATACCATCTAATAAAATGGCTAAATAAAACAAGTGGTTGATCCTGTAGACTGTTACTCAATCATGAGTCTAACAGGGACCAGTCCAAAACCTGAACTGCTAGTGCACACCACTACTACTAAACCCCACAGAAGGGTTGCAGAGGTGGAATACCCTGCCCATGGAATTGGGGTTGGAACTAGATGATCTTTAAGGCCCCTTCCAATCCAAGCCATTCTGTGATTCTATGAATTTTTGCTGTAGCATTTTCACATTTAGTAACTACAGCTTTAGAAAGTGATGTTAAGTAGTGGGTTTTAGGATTCACTGAGCAGTACATTTAAAACTGGTCTTTTTTCTTAGTTGAAATACCCAGATATAGACTATGCAGCCTGTTAGACCTGATCATGCCTGATCCAGCCATTTTCAGAGTGCAACTGGGTCAGAGGATGGGTTCAAGTCATTTTCAGGGTGAGGGACTACAAACTTAATATGCTACTTAATTTATCTTATTGGGCTGGGTAAAGAAAACATCAGAAAATCTTTCATGAACCTATCGGGTCAGATCAAGAAAAGCCACATGAATGCCTTTAAATGACAATACACAAAGGATTAACGGAGCTAGTGACAAATATGCCTTCCTTTCCCTTTCCCTTTTGAATGTGTAGCTGTGCCAGTCTGCTGTGAATTTACCTGAGACAGAACAGGATTTAAACTCACACTTGCAAAGAAAAACAAGGTATTTCCCTTACTCTCGCTCTGCATCTCTCTGCAGGAGTGTCTGACACATGACATCTGTTAATGAGGGTTATAATCCCCCCCACCCATCCTATAACCCCATACTAGTAGTGCTTAGACCCAACGGCCTCTTTTCCTAAGGAAATAAGGCTTTTATAGGAGTGCTGTCTGTCCATCTGGCTCTCCATCTGTCAATCCTATGCCCAGCAATGTATTCTGAACCTGGTGGCTAATTTCACCCCATTCCCTAGAGAGGTAAAAGCTTAAAAGATATAAATATCCTACATATATTATGAAAATCAGTGGAGTGTGAGACAACGACAAAGCACAGCTCATGTGAGTGAAAGGCCGTGGTGTAAGCTCGTTAGCTAATTGCTTGGCTCAGGCTGCCAGCTGGCCGGTCAGTACATGCAAACCAGCCAGCTCAGCTACCTGTGAGTGACTTCTTGGATCTTCAAACAACGCACCTGGCCAGCCAGCAGAAGAGAAGAGACCTTTGTAGAGGGAGTAGGTGTGCACAGGGATAGACAAAAATGGAAAAGACGACATGCCAAGGGTTGTGGTCAAAGAGAAAATGGTGTTATTGAAGGGGAGAAGAAAAGAAAAGTTGGAGGGTGTGATTTTGTGGGGAGGGAGATGTGATTTAAGATGTTAATGGAGTGACTTGGTTGTTCATCCTGTCTTGAGGGACAGGGTTCGACTTAATTTCTCAAATGAGGACTTTCCTTCCCTTTTATCTTCAGAGTATAAAACAACCACTCTGTTAAAAGTAAAGGTCCTTTTAGTGCTATACCTTGTTTCAGATGGTTACAATTAAGGAAAGAGCAAAAAAAGAGGAGAAGAGCAGAAAACAGCTTATGGAATGAGCCTTATTATTCCCTCTCCACAGCTAATAAACAGAGACACCAGAAGACAAACTGAATTACATTTCAAAAGTCCAATTTAAAATGCTCTCTGTAAAGGCATGCAGTAAGTTTGCCACAGTGTCAAAGCCAGAGCATTCGGTCTCCAAATCTCTGGTGCTGGAATTTCCCTGGTGAACATGGCAGCAGAGTTGCTCTGCTCACCTCTGTTCAGCTGACAGATGTTGTGTTCCAGTGTGAATTTACTACCCTTGCCCTGTCAGTGGAGAATGAAACCCTACTTCTGGCTTGGTTCTACCATCAGTTAAACAGATCCCACTGCCGCTCCACTTTCAAGTACATTTTGGCATAATTTAGTACCATTTCACTGCCAGAACACTTGGTCTTTCCCACTCCCCTGCTCACTCACCCCCTACATTCCTTTTTGTGTTTGATGCATGTTCAACCACAGCACAAGAGATAAAGAACAAACATTCAGAACAGACAGACTCCTAAAAAATCAGCTGAATTCAGGATTCCCGGTGTCAGATGATAAGGTTCCCAAGCTAACCTACTGATAAAGTATGTGGTAAGCAAACCCTGTGATCTACACAGATAGCTTAAGCTTCTGCAGTGCTAATTACTGTTACAACCTTAAGCTAATATTTGAGCCTTTCTTTTGAGCAAGGATGTGTAACAATTAGATTACAGGATTTGGAGCATTACAAAGAGAGATAAAAGCAGCAGTTTCGTCATGGTATGTGGTATTTTGTTTACATAGAGATAATAGCAGTGATGATAATAATAATTTAATAACAACAATTCTATTTAGGTCCAAATTCTGATTTCAGGTGCATCAGACCTGCAACAGAATTATCCTGAATTTATTTGGATTGAGGCATGCAGATCTCTAGACAGAGACCATTTTGAAGTGAATTGCTCTGAAGAGCCCAGCATGGTGTACGGTGAGTTCTAGCTACTCACAGTAGTAAATAGTGAGGCAATATTTTCAAAGAAGGGCCTGAGACTGAATATTTCTCTTTACTTCTGCCCTGAGCATCGCTGAGAACTCTGATGGCATGTATTGCACCCTGATCCTGATGACAGCTCCAGCAGTGAAACTGCTGGAGCTCTGTTTCTTTGCTCTCTGCCGTCCTTATGCTTTCCTCTCTCCCCACTCCACAAGAATATGCATATGTAAAAACACAGTATGCTTGAATACAGTGGTAGTGCATAGGAAAAAAACCAAACAACAGAGAAACAACAGTTTATTGTAGCTGTGTGCCAGATTTAATACGTTATGTTTTAATGTGCCTGGGACATCAACTTTAGAACTTTCTACAGTGCATTAAAAAGAAAAGGCATCTTTTCTGCATGATACTGGGGCATGTTTTTCATGTTTTTCTATGTCTCACTGTTTTTGGTTTTTTTTTATTTCTTCTCCTAGGCACCCAAGGGGAAAAAAATCACCCCATGCCCATGACAACAGACAGCTCTTCTGATGAACCATAAAATTCCTTGCCTCAGAGATAAGTCAGCTCATACAAATGAGCATTTGGCCCCTGAAATTTTGCTTCTTGTGAGATCATAGAAAATACATGACAAAAACACCCTTTGCCAAAAATTAAAATCAAGATTTTCCTCTACTTTGGAGACTAAAATCAAACTTCCTAACTATGAGAGGTTTTCAAGTATTTACCACCATTTCCTGTAAGACAGAATCAGTCACACAAAGCTAAGCTAATGAGTGTATCCACTCAGGAATATTAAAAATGCTATTACAGCATTAAAAAATAAACCTATCTTCTAGCAGTGGATTTAAAGAAACTCTCAGCAGCTGAAAATCTGGTCCCGGAGTCAGAAGGAGCAAACAAGCAAAGCAATTAACTGAAAAAAGACAAGGGCTTGTTTTAGCAAGCCCTCATTCCACTTTTAGTCTATCACAGTCTTATAGAAAACCTAAAAGCAGGCAAGGTAGCCAGATAGGATACTTTTCCTTACCCATAGGCACCAGGGTCCTTTCAGAGAGCTGCATCTCACAGACAGTCAATACTTGGTTGAAAACTTGAAAAACAGGTTTTAAGCAAAAACTCTTCTGAGAATTAGATCCAGACTCAAGAGGCTGAAAGCATCACTCGAAACAGCCAGTTTAATTTGTTCAGAGAAAAGCCACATAGCTCAAAGACAGGTAAGTAGGTAAATAAGCCACTGTCAGCCCCTTCTTGGTGAAGAAAGGTACCATGAAAAGCCTGCATTAAAGGAGATCTCTGCATGGGAAATGAAGGAGCCTCAGGTAGAGACATTTGATTTATTTTTTTCAGAGTGTGGCACAGGGGAGTGTGCACTGGCTCAACCTGTTGTAATCTAACATGTGGGTTGCTAGTTGTTGCAATGATATTGCAGCAGCCTGTTCATTAAAGGAGCTGTGTCTTTAGCAGCAGTGACTAATTTTCTACATATAAAATCAAGACGTTGTCACTGCTGCTATTGCTCTGTGTTGCTCTTCCTCTTTTGCCACCTTTTTTTTTTCCTTCTTTCTTTCTCATAGTGAGCAGGAAGGAATGCAGAGAAGGATGGGTAGGTTTCTTATTTGCTATGTTGCTACTTCATTTCACTTTAATAGGATCTTCTTGTTACCCACCTACTGTATCTCAGCGTGGAAAATCCCGGCATCAAAAGGTTGAAAGCTGGAGGCAAAACTTCCCTCCCTGCAGCTCTAGATGAGGTGAGGATGAGACAAAGTCATTTGGTTGCTTTGCAAACAGTATTAAGGCAGTTCAACGAAGTGTAGGTAAAGGACATTATCTTCCTCATGAATTAATTTCCAGCAGGCTTCTGCTCTTTCCAAAGACAGAGAAGATGAGGGAAGAGTCATATGTATTTTAGAAGTGTTTAACTGTCAAGGAGAACTGGTCAAAGGATTTCTTCCATATGAGATGTGAGTGCATTTTTGTTCAGCTCGTGTAGGGGTGCATGTGTTTGTCCAAAAAGGGACCCTGTGACAGAAAGATATGAGTGTGCAAACAAAAAAGAGTGGAAACTCTGCCTGGGCAGCCTCCAGCTGTGTGTTGGCGTGCAGGGATCTGAGTGTGCATCTGTGTGGGGATTCAGTTGTAGGCACCACTAGGACCAAGCCCAAGACAAGTTCCTCTGACATATCTGCTGGTGACTTTCAGAGAAAAGGTAGCCCTGGTTTAAAACAGCCTCTGAAATATAATACTAAAACCTTACATTTAAAACCAAAACTGATCTTGGAGCTCTAGCTGCACCTCTATTTCCCAGCACTCACTCCAGGATTTAAAATCCAACGTCTTACATGAAGTCTCATTGCAAGGGGGGTGTTCCTGAGAGTTGGATGGGAGATACCTCCTTGCTTGGTCTGGGAGACATCAACAGTAAGATCAATGTAACAAAGAAACAAAAGGAATTAAACCAGGCATTTGTGTCGGCAAGGAGAATGATGGAGCTGGGGGGTGAAATTTCAGCTCTGTGAACACCAGACCTGACATTTCTGCTGTCTGCTCTGCACAGCGGCAGGATAGAGCACACTAGGAAGCCTGTGTGTACCACTTCCCTCTGCTGGAGGCAGCTCAGACTGTTACCTGCTTCCCTCCATCCCTCAGTATTTCCATAGGTACTAAAAATGCTCCAACCCCTATAATCTGGCACAGCAGTGATAATGAAATGGCCACAAATCCTTTCAGTAACTTTCATTTGTACAAAAATCTTAGTGCTGACTGGGGGGTGAAACACAGCAGCTCTTAGAGCACAGAGGAAAAACAGGATGAGAGGAAAGGGATGTGTATTGCAGAGATTGTTTAAGCTGACACGTTTTGAAAGGAGCCAGAATACCACAGCCTGGACATGTAACACTTCTTGAAAGAAGAATGAACTGTCTGATTGCTCACAGCTTTGCACAGCCATGCACAGCCTCCCCCACCTCCAGCACTCGGCAGCGCCAGTTAGGGAGTGCTTTGGGGTTGTTGAATGTAATGGTGTACATATAAGCATGCACTGATCAAGTTTGTTTTGGAGCTTGTGCAAGATCACAGGTCAAGGGAATGTGGGGGACTGAATGAATTAGTGGAGAGAAAAAGAGTCTGTCTGCAAGCTGTCTTCCCTGTTCACCTCTTGCATCATCTTCAGGCATTAAAATACCGAGTATAATACTGTGTAACTGATAGGTCTCCCCATCTAATCCCTTACTTAGAGATTGTAAACATCAGTGATTTTATGCCCAAGGTCAATTACAGGCTGCAGAAATAGGTAGCTCGGGTGGAAATGGATTTTTTTTCCTCTCTTGAATGTGTAGAACCTTTCCTAATGTTTAATATGTTATATTTGCCCTTAGATATATCCTAATGATGTTCCCCAGTAGCTTGTGGGACCAGCGCCAGCTGGACCAGCCCCAACAAGGCCAGGTCAGATGAAGCTTTGAGCAACCTGGTCTAGTGGAAGGTTCCCTGCCCATGACAGGGGTTGGAACTATATGATCTTTATGGTCCCTTCTAACCCTAACTGTGATCCTGTGATTCTTTATTCTATGGCCATCACTCCTGTAAGGCCACTGAATGCCACAGACTCTAGGAGTACAGGTAGTATGAAAGTCCTGGAGACCCAGGGCTGGCCAGCAGCCTGGGGGTTTTGATACTCTGCCATTTTGCTGATATCAGCCTTGTCATTATCCTCTCATGAGAGCTCTTATAAGAGGAATCACAATCTAGTAGCTCTTTGCCATCAGTACACTAAATCCTATAAAATCTTTTAAGAATCAGGGTTCCACTGCAGGAAGACAAACACGTTACACAATTTACAGTTCAAGAGGAAAGCACTATATTTATTACAAATATATTGCCCATTAGAACATGATAAAAAGAAGTCAAGTTTATGTTTTGTGCAAGAAATGTTCTTGTTTACCCACCATTTCCCTCAGATAAACTGATTTTGTAAAGGATATGTATTACCCCTAGCTTTCCTGCCATCCCAATGGCATGGTAGACCATGCTACCTCCTCAGTCACAGTCACCCACACCACTGTTGAAACAAAGTTTGTTCTGGGATTCATATTGAATCTTAGTTGTAAATCCAGCCTCAGTAAAACAAATCAGCAAATACCTCTTTTGTAAGAAAAATAGAGAATGAGTAAATACGGAGATACTCCAACATTTCACTACTTCTTTATTTATTTTTAAGGGAGAGGGATGGCAATTCCCCCACAGACTGAATGATGACACCCTTCTATGCCAATGGAGATGCTTGCTACAAACAGGAGCTTATTTTTGTTAAATAAGCTGCCAAATGAAGGTGCAAATAAAAAGAAATCAAGCTTTCTGTATCTCACATGTATGTATGTACATTGGCATTTAACTTTGCATCGGATGGGTGCTGTTGAGCACCTCAATCTGTTGACAGCACTTTAGGATTTCTGCAGGGACTAGAGGGTTAAACTAGTAGGACAAGTCTGATTATGATTGTGGAAAAAGACAGCTGAGAGAGACTAAGACCATGGTCTGTCAAAATATTCCTAGACAGCAAGGCAGAATTCTTCCTAAAGATCTCTGACACAGACAGGAGCCATCATACAAAAGTTACCAAATATAAGTGGAAACATTAGGGAAGAACATAATGATCTAAGTACTGTCCCTCCAGTTAAATGCCTCACACTTGAATTTTGAGAAATTTCATAATGACAGTTGTGTAAAACAAAAAATATGGGTTATTAGCTCACACTGGAAAATAATTACTAAATTTATCCCATGTACAACTGCACTGAAGCCAAAGAAATTACAGAACTGAGGTTAGTCTGTAGTGGCCACTCATGTCTTTGAGATTTTAATCTCTTTGGAAGCATTAAAAATTAGGTTTCCACTTCTGTATTAAATCAATGGCAAACTCCATAGGCACTTCTTTATTCATATTCAAAAAGGAAAAAAAAAGAAATAAAGAAATAAAGAGACAAAGAAGAAGAAAAAAAGAAAAAGAGGAGAAAAAGATGGAAAGGAAAAGGGGAAACAAAAAAGAAAAAAGAGAAGGAATAGGAAAAAAGGAAAATATAAAGGAAATCAAGAGAAAAAATAAAAAGAAAGAGAAAGATGTAACCAGAATGTTTTAAGACATATAGTAGAAGGACTGCTCTTTAAATGAATAGGAAACAACGGATTTTCTGCTGTCTTTCTTCCTTCTGCTAAGGAAATGCTGATTTCCTTACTTCAAGGAAAGATAACTAAATGAATGAGCATACTGGTAATGCAAGGGATGCTTTAATTCCAATAGCATTTGATCTCTGTCTAATATTCCTGATTATCTCCATCCATATGAAGTAATCTGGCAATAAATGTCCCTGCAGGTAGGGTATGGTACTGGATATGATGTTTAAATATAAATCTTGCTAACTGACTTTTAAAATGATTGCCATCTTACTTTTTAAAGCATTTCCTGTCACTGCAACTCTCTTTTGACCAGAACAGAAAATCAGACATGTAAACAAAATCAGAGAGGGAATATGCTTTGAGGGTGATTTCCTGTGCAAAGGGAATGGAAAGGAAAATAATCTTCCCTCTCATTAGAGGAACCACCTGTAGTAGGCTGAGCCTGAGCAAGGACAGTAATGGAGGGAGAGACCTGAGACAAACCAAGATCTGGACCAAGAGCTTTCCAGGGATTGTTACATTTGGCTGAGGACAGAGTGGTTTGTCAGGGCTACAGCCAGTCTATCAGCCTGCTGGGAAAAGAACAGGGACATGAGGCTGATGAGGGAGGAAACACTGACCTTAATTTTTTTAAGATGCTATTTTTTCCCTAAGTTGAAAATAAAAGAAAATAATAAATAAATCAAACCAAACGACAACAACAAACCCAAATGTGTTTTTGTAAAGGTGCAACACAAAATTAGATAGCGTGTGTGGATTACTGACAAGTGAAAACTATTCTGTTCTGTAACTATTAATGCACAGTCTGAGTGGTGCTCCAGCCTCCATGGCCTTTCCACAGCTCTCACAGGGCTCTGTACAGAGAATGACACAGTGAAGTTTGAGCCTTTAGACAATGCACTGCTGAACCTCAGTTTTCCTCATCCAGAAAAGTTAAATAATAAATGTTTTCTGAACCTTTCACAGGTTTATGTCATCCTGCACTAGAAAAAAGGCTAATTTTGTTAAAATATTTAATACAAAATGTTTTCCCACTGTAAGAGTACTTTAAGAAGAATTGAAGCATTTCACCACCAGCTTTATAAAGCTCTGTTAGACCTCAAGCTACAATAAATATTATGGAGCTAAATATTACTTCACCATTCTTGTGGATTTTGGTTTTACATAGTAATAGGTGTAAGGTTCTCTTCAGTGTGTCCCTGAGAAGGACAGGGCTCTCTCTCCAGCTATTTTCTATTCATCAGTGTCTTGTACTTTTCTCTGTACAAATGTTTGCAGTGATTTGTAAGCAGTCTATGCAGAGGTAGACCCAGCTGAGAGTTATTATTACACTCAGACGGCTTTATGCATTGACCAAAGATAAAATACACTCATCTCCTTAATACTATATATACACTTTCTCTATATATAGCATTAAAATGTCCTTACTGATGCTCTAACCATAGGATCAGTAGCTTGCATTTATATTTCTACTTCTTTATTTTTTTTTTTCTTTAGGCCTACCACAGTAGTATTCAGACTGAATTAAGATAGCTTTGTTTAGTTTTGTTCCAGACTATATAGTTTCTAACATTGGAGTGACAGAGTGGTTCAGAGCATAAATTTTCAGATCAAGAAACTGGACAACTGCTACTGAACACTCAAGTCTTCTTAACTTCCTTGTAAACTCAGGAGACCAGTGATTTCTAAAACTGCCTTGAGATCTGTGTCAGGTAGATGCCAAGTGTGGCTATAAATATAATTTAGGCAACTGAAGGGGCTGGAGCCAAGCCCTTTCAGAAGCACATTTTTAAAACCAAGGATGCTGAAAATCTCGGGCTCCCCTATTTAAGCTAGAATGCTTTCAAAGCTTGCCAGATCATTCAGATTGAATTTAGACAGAGAATTCCAGAAAGAAGGAAATACTGTTAACAAGGCAGGTGGCTTTGTGCAAGCTCCCTTTGACCACTAAAATCAGAAGCATACTTATTAAATATTATCAGAGCTAAGATTGCTAGACGACTGCATTCTTCCTTTAGCAGAGATCTAGAACTCCAAGAAGGGTTTTGGGCCACTAGTAAAAATAAGGGCAAATATGTGCTCCTACACAGAAGAACAGTTTGGCAAATTTTCTTTCTCTCCATTACCACCAATTCCTTGTTGAAAGGCCCATAATGCATGGTAGCTGCAGCAGCTCTGCTAAGATTTCTAAAGGAAAGTCACTGCAGCCCATTGCAAAATCTCTTCCTCGTTTTCAAGGTTCAGTGACCCGTGGGTCAGCGCTCTTAACGTAGATTTTTACACTGGTGCAGCCATAGTGTTAAACGACAAGGATGACAGTCTTGCTAATTTATGCAGGCACCAAAAAGAGAGCTAACCCATAATTTTGTTATGTTTTCAGGGCTTGACTTTTGTTCTAAATGTCAACAGGGTGTGCAAATGCCACACAAATCTCCCTTAGGACCTGGCTCAAGTTCATATGCAGATACTTCTGAGAGTGTCTTGTATTCATGGACTTAAAAAACTCAAATATACAAAAGTAAAACTAGTCTTGATAGACAATATAAAGATACTGTATAAACTCCCAAGAACTTCTATATATTTGTGCATAGATAGGCACATATGTATGCAAATGCACATATATATCCACACATACATGCTATGCACACAGGGTTTCAAGTTAAACTCATTGGTCAATTTTAAACAGTCCAATTTACCTCCTTGGATTGTGTTTGTAGCTGATTTACTGGTTTTCCCCATTTTTCTTTTAATTACTATGTTGAAAATTTCTTAGATTGGTTGTGCTGGAAGCTGTCTCTTCAAAAGAAACAGCATATAAGCACTGTGAGAGGAAGCTCCTCCAGACTACTCCAACAGTGCACCTCAGCTTTTTTCTGCATAGGAATGCTTTTAGATGTGAAAGACCCGATGACACAAAAGTTGCTATGTAGATCACTCCAGGGCATGGCAGTGCTGAATTGCTTGGCAGGGTTGAATGGAAATATCTGTGCAAAAAGCTGCCCTTGTGCTTGCCCATGCAAATAGAGGGCTTGTGTAGATCTTAACTGAGTGATGATCAGGAAGGCAGATCCAGTTCTTGACTAGGATATAGGCTATTTTAGAAGTGAGTGTTTTCCTGGACATGTGGAGGAGGCTAAAATGTTTGGAGAAGAGAAATTCCAGACAGAGGACTTCTCTGAAGTTCTCTTTTCTTTTGGTAACATTCTCAGATAAATTTTCTTGATCAGGAGAGCCTGGGAAAATTTGAGTGAAAAAGTAAAAAAAGCTAAGAGATAGTAGGAATAGTCTTAGAATCAGGGAATGAACAAAGGTGTGTGAACAAAGCATAGCAGACCCAGTTTTTCATAGGTGTTTAGATTATCCAAATTCAATTTAATCTGTGATATCTGATCATCATAGCAAACATTCTAGTAGCTCAGTTGGTTTGGTAGTTCTGACTTGTTATCCCCTCTCTGCCAGATCTGCCATATGACAATTATGCACATTAAGAAGTCAGTTATACATTTAGTAATAATGATTGAAAAATATTTATAAGACCACACACACACAAATTCTTTTCCAGTTGTGATCTTGGACCAAAGCAGCATTTATGATCATGAAAGTTAAGCCTTGCCATCCAGCTGCTACCACTATCTAGCTTCATCTCTTGTACTGTTCAACTTTCATACCAAACACTTCTTATATAGAGACCAGAAGACTTGAAGACAGCATCAGGGCTGGTCTTTGTTTATCACCATACCGAGGGAGGTGCAGAATTATAAAGCTGCTGGCTAATACCTTTCCTTACTGACTGAACACCACTTGAGCATGTGATATACATTGCAGCATGCAGAATGTTTGACATCCCAAATCTTTCCTTGTCAAAGCAGGAACAGTACCTGATCCCATGACTACAATGGCTTGATTCCTTGAAAAATCACTAGCAGCTATTGAGTTTTTCAGATTTATCCTAGAATAGGTTTTCAAGGCTGTCTGTAGAATGTCAGTGTCAAAGATGAAGCTGATTTTATTCCTATATTTTGGGCTTTTGAGTTAAATACACGTTTTTGAAATGTCTTTCTGAGGATTTCCTTATTAATGAGTGTTTTCAGAAATAAATGCTGGTTGTCACAAAAAAAATTGTTTTGCACTTCTGTTTCATTTCCTGTCATTTGATAAATTCTTGAAATCAGACATTTAAAATAGTAAACAGATGTTCCAATAACAATTAACAAATATTTCTCTGAGTGGAGAGCTAACAAAACTTGCAAACCTTGGAGTTTATATTCTACTCTATCTATAGACCCCCTCCACGACAGCAGCCCCATTATTTTTCCTTTCTTTCGCTTTTTTTTCCCCCTATGGTCTCAGCTCACACTTCCAAAGCCTACAGATATCCTGTAGATAATCATTTTCACTTGGTACCCTCCATGCCTCCAGGCTCTCCTCTAACTCTAGCAATTACCAGCTGGTAAAAGGCACCGCTTGCTGTGACTGGTTCCAAAATATACGTGTGGTAACTGGTGGTCACTACACACAGGCTGATTGTGCAGGGTCAGATCATGCAGAAAAAAATCCCATCATAACTTATCCAACCAAAGGTTGCTCCTAGATTTGGAGGGTATTAATTTCAGTCTTTTCCTCCCACTTTCTCATTAATTTTCATGAAACTTATCGGTACCTCATTATATTTTCTTGGAGGTATCTAGTTCTTGTTCAACATGAGTAATTCAAAAATGATCTCAGGTTTTAGTAAGGGAACTGATAAACAGATGGACAGCCAGAGCAACTGCATAAGGCTTCAGGAACCCAGGGTGAAAACTAGACTCACCATGTTTGTACTCTCAGGATCCCAGGAGAATTGATATCTATTCATTAATTCCACTTCATGACATCACCTCAACAGAGAGATAAATATTACTGTTCTTTAATTTATAAATGGGTCAACAGAGGCATGAAGAGGTCAGGAGACTTCTCAAGGTCCTAGACCAAGTCTGTGGTGGGTCCAGGGATATTTTTTTTACTGGCCTGTACTGTAACCCCAAAGTCACTGTGTACTCAACGGAGTCTTTAGTAAAGGTGTGCCTTTGCCATGAAACAGGATTAGGAATAAAGGTGCAAACCATGGAGAACCTCTTGGGATAGCTGTCATGGCTCAACTTATTTGATCCTTGACCCATTCCTGTGATGGGCAGCAGGTACGGTCACCTGAGACACCATCCCTGCATGGGTAGAGGGGCAGACAACTTAAGGGACACGGACATGACTTGTGGCTCACTAGACTCCTGAAGATTAAAGTTACTACTCCTGATATCCATCTTGTGAGCCCTTGGATCCACACATCTGCCTTGCATTTTCTCAGCTGCCCACCCTCAGGTCCTGTCGTATCCCATGGGTCAAGTCCTTTCTTTCCTTGTGGCTCCTCCCACATAGATACTGGCCATACCCAACATTTTCCTGTAACTAGGTTTGCACCTGCACCATCTCCCCTCAAGCTGAGATCCATCCTCTTGCTCAGCCTTATTCTGTTAGCCCCTTCCTCTCCTTGAAGCAGATGAGAGCTCCCTTCCACAAAAAATCCCCAATGGACCTGAGACTTCGACAAAAAGAGAATAAACATCGGGAGCCATAATATAAAATTCTTCCTCTCACTGACGTCAACAGCAAAAATTTTATTCCTTGAATCTTTCCTTGCCTGGAGTTACACAACTTGCTCTAAAAGTCTAGGTCTCAGCTGAGTTTCCCTGGATTTATTGAATATTTTATTCACAGCAGCTATCTTAAAATTCCTTAAACTCCCTGGGTATGACCCTGTTCCCTGGTCTCTATCTCCTGATTTGGTTTGGTGACCTTCTCTTTATGAGGTAAAAAGAGTTTAGAGATGTTTACCACAGAAATCTCTGTCCTTCAAACTCAACTTTGTTTTTCCCAGACTGAATTTATGTGGACTTTATGTGATTAAGGACTCAGTGAACCCCGTGAAAGACTCTGTAATTTGCACAGCTATTGATATTTTAAACCAGAGTGCTTAGGTCTCCCTACACCTCATGATATGAAACATGCTTACACTTATGAGTCTAATTATTTTTAATCAAACAAAGCGGCTGCTACGTTTTCCTTATCAACATGTCCTGAAAAAGTATATCCTTAAGACTATCTGAGATAATTTTAATAAGCCACAAATATTTTGTATGTGTTTTATCTTTGTTTCTCAAATGTTGCTTTGCCAATGGAAAAAAGACACAGCAAAAAAAGTGACATTATTGTTAAAGACAAAAGGGGAGGGGAGGGGGGGGGAGGGGAGGGAAGGGAAGGGAAGGGAAGGGAAGGAAAGGGAAGGGAAGGGAAGGGAAGGGGAAGGGAAGGGGAAGGGAAGGGGTTTTTCCATCTGTACTTTTCATCTATGTTTTTCTGCTTATTGATGAATCAGAAATGAAAGAAATAATTATCTCCTAAGCTGACTACAGAAACCTTGATTTGGTTTCTGTCAATCGTGATGGCTTTCTGCATGACCTTGGACCTGCTATTTCCTCACCTTAAAAAGTAGTATCAAAACACATTCTTGCATTTTTGGCTGAAATAAATCCTAAGCTCATCAGACAAGCCTTGCCTGTCACTATAGCCTCGTATGCACATACGGTCCTGATCTCAACTGATGTCTCTAGGTGCTAATGCAATGCAAAGACTGCAATCAAAACGTTGCAGTCAACTGTGCTAAGTCAATCATCTTGTGAAAATAAAAGCTTTGGGAATCCCATGAGAAGTAAATAATAGATAAATAATGAGCAGCCCCACTGCAGTTCTGATCATGTGGGTTTGGACAGAAACAAGAACTTAGCACTGGTGTGAACAGCAACCCTCTGTTGTCCTTTCTGAAAAATTCCCATGAAATGTCTGCCATCCTGCGTTTTTAGCATTTTATCACTGGAGCAAAACAATGTACTTAAAATATATTTTTACCTGGCCATCTTGCTACTTGAAGATTCTAGACATTTATGACGTGATAATCTCAAATTGCTTTTCTCAAAGAGTAAATGCTCTTCTCTTCTGTGAACAAGGTTTAGCTCACAGAGCTGGCTGGGCCAAATCAGACACCTGCTACACACAATCCCCTTCAGGTTTTTCTAGATCAGCAATTCTCAAGTGCCTCAGAGCAGCTAGATGTGGATATTGGGAGCTCTGTGTATGTTCATTATACTTCCAGGTAATCCACATTATAACACATTGACAATCAAAACTGTGGTGGCCATGGATTTGTACGGGACCAGCTGCTTAGCAAAACTGCTGACATGCAATTTTTAATGAAATCTGCTTTTCTGTCTTTCATGTGAAAATACTGGTTTGCTGAAACTAGTGACAATAATAGAAAAGACATATCACCTTCAGCCTACAGTTTTGTGAGAAAAAGCTTTCTGTCTGCAGCTATGTGGTTGCGAAGCAGAAAGTCACTCACTCAAAAAAAACCTGGCTATTTGCTGACCAGCAAGGTGCTCTTGCAGCTGTATAAATAATGAAATAGCCATTTGGCCAGAAAAGAGACAAGCTCTTTAGTCCCATGCTTAAAATCTAATTTGGGATGTGAGAAATCTGCACACTGAAGTGCTTGCTCCAATAAACATGCATTTATTCACACAAAGAGCTTGGGCACCTGAAGCTGAGGGAGAGACACATGCCTCAGGGAGACCCAGGAAAATCCTGATGTCCAAAATGGCTTTTCTGAACCAAATAATTACTAATGGCGTAGCAGATACATGTTCTCTGCCCTCCCTCCCTCCCTTCCCCCCACTGCTTCAGGTAGTTCAATTTGACTTTAGTTCAATTTTTTTTTAAACCTGAACAGTTTTGTAGGGACAGGAAAACCATTTCCAAACCCACCCAACTCTACCTGGCATCCATCACCACAGAAGCAGACACTCAAATACTAATGGTGCCTGTAAAGCAGAAATTGAACTTTACTAAGAAAAATTAAACCAATTAATCATAGGCCAAAACTTCAGAAAAAACCCAACAGAAATCTTGCAGTGTGCTGTGAAAGCTGCCAACTTCTGGGATTTGCAGCAGGCTCACAGGAGCAGTGTGTTTCTCCGCTTCTGCAACAGCTACGTTGAGAACAGAGCTTTAAACAGAGCCAATAGTGTTACGGTTTAGAGAGTCAAACCTATCTCAGATATGTTCATTTTAACTCAGACTCAAGATCTTTTTCTTTATGGAAGCCATTTGGTAAAACTGGGCTAGAAATTACCTGAGGATCAATTGTTTGGCAATTTGCCAGGTCCTTCTGCTCCTAATCTTCTATTGAAGGTAGATATATATTCATAGATATCTATTGCTTGCTCCTCCTCCTTTCCTCATGATAAGAGATATCACACACAAATATACAAAGATATGGCAGGTGTACACATAAGGAAGTGACCTTTCCAGCAATAACTGCCTTTCGGTGAGCCTCCCCTCACTTTCAACAGCTTATCCCTTTCCATTTGCCTTAACAAGAGAGCCTCAGTGGTTACCCTTGCAGATGTAAATACTCTCCTTGAAAAAGTTTTGGCTTTTTCAGGCTGGACAGCTGGGTTGTTTACAGGCACAGAGAGGCAATGGCCTTTCAGGAATGCCATTTGCATAGGTGTTGGCGAGCCAGGTTGGCTTGAGGAAGGTTGAATTCACACCACTGCTCGTGATAAGCAGGGTCGCGGATGCCTGCCTGTTAACATGCTGTGAATGGGGGCATATGTGCTTTCGGACAAAAAGGACTCCATACCATAATGCACTTGCCAGGTGACTCCTGTGCTGCCTAGCTCAATGATCGTGAATTTCAGCTAGGCTTGGCCGCTGTGCAATGCAGAGCTATTCACCTTTAGAATCACTCCCTCCCCTCTCCCGACATCCCCCACTCTACAGCTACTCAGAGAGCTAGGCAAACTTTATCATCAAAAAACAGATCAAGTCATTTGGCTCAAATCACCAGAGTGCAGCAGCAGGGCACAGCATGTTGGAAAAAAGAAAGAAAAAGAAAGAAAAAAATCTTAATTTTTGGCTTCTTGTCAGGCTTGGAACCGTATTTGCCAAGTATCTCATGAAGGATAGTTTGGACATTATTCAGGGATCCTCCTGAAAGCAGCATGTACCAGAAAACACACATACCACTTCTTAGGCAGTTTTGCAGACTCAGGATGTACTAGTGAGCCTTTCCTCCCTGAGATAAATCCAAAAAGCAATTATTCTGAGAGATATTTTATCCTGGCAGAAGCAGGGGTGTATTCAAGTACTTTAGGATTTAAGGAACTTGCATTTTGGCACAGGCTTCTTTAATCCAGTTTTGCTTTTTTTTAGGGTGCTCCATTCTGTCCATACCCAGTAACACTTGTCTCTTTTGTAAAGGACTTGGAGATAAAAAAGTAAAAATGCAGTGTGATATAGAATGCTTGTTTCCAGGGATGGGACATCTACCATCTACCTGGACAACATGTGCCAGTATTTCATCACCCTCACAGCAAAGTGTTCCTTTCTTATAGCTAATCTAAATCCACCTTCCTCTAGATTAAAACCACTACACCTTGTCCTGTTGCTACTGGCCCTGCTAAAATATTTGTCCTTATCCTCTTATAAGTGCCCTCTAAGTCTTGGAAGGGGCTCTAAGGTCTCCCCAGAGCCTTCTTTTCTCCAGGCTGCACAACTTTAACTGTCTCAGCCTGTCTCCACAGCAGAGGTGCTCCAGCCCTCTCAGCATCATTGTGGCATCCTCTGGGCTTGCTCCAGCAGGTCCATATCCTTCTTATGTTGGAGGCCCCAGAGCTGGATGCAGCATTACAGGTGGGGTCTCAGCAGAGCAGAGGGGTACAGTCGCCTCCCTCGCCCTGCTGGTGATGCTTCTTTTGATGCAGCCCAGGATACTACTGAGTTTCTGGGCTGTGAATGCACATTGCTGGGTCATGTCCAGCTTTTCATCCAGCAGCATCTCAGCATGGTTATTCTTTTCTTTTCACTGTACTATAGAGCTGCAAGTTTAGGTCCAAACTTGCTGTTTTTCACAGACACAGATAGGCAGAAGTATTTTCAGAGTATCTAAAAAGATGAATTTGAATTTACAAACATAGCACTCTTTCTACCTGTTTGCAATCTCTCCTTGTTAGGTGTGACCTACAGTACTAAGAAATGGTGCTTATTTCATCCTCGCAATTCTCAGTGAAACACTGAACAGAATCAGACCAAAAACTGACTACTGCCAACCTTCATGTGGAACCTCTTTTCAGATACAGAAAATTCTTTTAGCACATCTGTCCTATTTAGTTCTATTGTAGCTTCATTTAAAGCCCAGGTTTGTTAAAAGGCTGATGTCTCAGAGCCTTATTGAAGTCAAGGAAGAGGATTGACACTGGGGCTTTATCATGGCCTGAAATTATCAAGGACAACTCTTACCAAAACACTTTATTTCTTAAATATTATACAATTTAATCTGCTGATTTGAAAACATTTAATTGGTCCAAACAATTGTTTACCATACCTTCCTTGTTTCACTATTGGTTTCTCACTCTTTCAACCCTGGTATTAACTTTATTAGTCATCCAATCACAGTTAATCTTTCTAGGGAAGAATAAAGTAAAAAGGCATTGAATGCTTCAGCCCCATCATCAGTTATCTTCTTTCTTTGTCCACTGAGTAATGGTCCTGCACTTACATTTCTTTTAGTGGCAGAACTGCTTTAGGCAGCTTACCCCTCCTCCTTTCCCTTTGCCCTCCCTCTTTCCCTTGCATTACTGCTCATTTGTGCCAGTACAACAGTTTGCAGGACTGCATGGTGAACAAATTAACTGATGGAAGTAAAAAAGTTTTGCAGGGTTATTTCTTCATGCTCTTCCCTTCTTCTTCTTCTTTTTACTAATGCACTTAGCCAATGTGCTTTAATATTGCTATAAATCCTTTGCATAACATTTTGTCCTTTCTTTGTCTCTATGTGCTTGTAGCTATATTATTTCCCACTGATTTGACCATTCTCTTTCTTATTGTTTCCTAAATTTCATAGAATGGAAATGATCAGACAAGCTCTTAACCTTCCTACACCTTCCACATGATAATTTGAGCCCCAGAGCTGTCTTAATCAGCTTTTTTGAACTCTTTCCCCCTAGATTTGCTTCCCCTGAGATCTCTTCTACCAATCAGTTGAATTTATTAATATACTTCTTCTTAAATACCTTTTGCTTTTTATTTTCTGTTTCTCTCTATCTTCAACGGAATCAGGGTGTTCATCCTCTTCTCTGTGTCTTTCTACTTTATTTTCTCAACCAATTCGTATCTATTCGTCAGAAGAGTACCTACAAAGACTTTTTTTTCACATGAACTGTTCCAATTTTTGGAGATAAAAGGCAGCTTCCAGAGCAAACAAGGAATTTGCTATTCTTGCAGTATTTCTGTTCTGACTGTCATTTGGTGTCAATGTGCCCCACAGACAACAACCCCTGGGGTTTGAAACTTTCTGGTAGCTACTCAAGGCATTGGTCTCACTTGCCTATCTGATGGTTGTTTAGCCCATCCCATCACTCTGTTGGCTTGCTTTCTGTTTCAGCAAGATGGTTTCAGCAAGTCTCACACTGAATTCTGTCTCTCAGAGCCAATGATATGTCCTTGATCTATAAACCACATCTCTCTTTTTCACTGTCCTCTCTGGACAAGCCATACCTTTTTACATCAATATTCCAGTCACATGAATTAGCCTAGCAAACCTCTGCTAAGCCAATTAAGACATAATTCTAATTATGTATTAAGATTCCCAGTTCCTCTGGCTAATTCCCCATACAGCTTGCATTAGTGTATAACTATTTAAAATGTTCAGAAGATTGACCCAGCGGTTTCCTTTTCATCTCCCTTTTGTCCCTTTATGTACACACTCTCCTTTTTCTGGCAAATTTAAGTGCTTCCATATCACATACATTTAAAACTGGTAAACAACATCTGGGACCATACACTTTGACACTGAGGTAAATGATATTACTCAAATATTGCACTATTAAACTACTAAAATAAGCACTAGAATTTTGTAAAGGGTGATATTTTCTGAAATATCTGCACAGTTACTGGGTGTGTTAATAGAGTTAAAATAAGAATGAGTGAAACAGATAGGTATTAGTCAGTGGAAAACATAATCCACAAATAAAAATCAGACTAGAAATGAGTCATATAGACAATTTCTCATTAGTAGGGAATTTTTCCAAATCATGTTAGACCATCCCCACATCTTATCCCCACCTCAGGCTATCAAAAGACAAGGTAATACTTTATTTGTGAATGGTTTGGGGTTTTTTGTGCCTTGGATAATATGTTTACAAATTGACTTGAATAGCCAAATTCCAGAAGACTTCAGACTGCTGACAAAGCAGCCTCTCCCTTTATCTCCTGTATTAGATATAAAAGGCTTCCATTGCATTCTTTCATGCAAATCAGTACCTGTACTTATACATACACAGACTTGTACCTACACAGACACAGATTCACCACCAGCAGATCAGCTATACCTTCCTCAAAGTTGCAATGAGGAAAAGAATTTAAAAAAATGACATATTCAGCTATAAAAAATGGCCACATTACACTGTGGCAGTAATAACAAATGATAATATTTTACTTAGTATTTCCATCGCACTTTCCATCCATCATGGACTTGTATTTTGGCAGCAGCTTTTTGTGCATCCATTTCTTGCTGGTATTTTCCAATGCAGGAAACCACTATACCTTTAATCTTAAACACTTTGAGTGTCCTTTGGTCACCTCAAGCATGTGGCATTGGTCATCATTAAATAAGCCACTAGTGGCCTCACTCATATCCTACAGAAGTGTTGTTAATATGCATCAGGCTATAAAATCTGGGGTAGAACAAATAGATCAGCAATGCAGCCCTCACTTTGTGCTGCTGGTCTCCACTGAATTAGGCATAACATCTTTATACCCATTTTACATATGCAAAACACAGAGGAATCCCCAGAAGGTTATAGTCCCAGTGACCTTAGTTTGTGAGTATTCAGCTTGGTTGACGATCTTTACATTTAATGAGAGAGACCTCGGAATCCTACACTCTGCATTCAGAAAGTAAAACACTGAAAACTGGAATTGCACCAAATCAATTAGCTGTAAGGAGCAGATTAACTACGAGTGTAATGGGTTGGTTTTTTTTGTCAGTCAGCTCCAATGGGAGACTGAAATCTTATGGATCCATCAATTGCAGAAGAGCCCTGAGAATATGAAATCAGGCTCTTCAGTGAAACACCTGAACTTAAGCAGGCTGGATCCAACCATACGTGATTCATGCAGACATGACAGCAAAGCCAGGACTAGAAACAGCTTCTCAGCTCCCTGCCCACCATTGTAATGATCATAATGTCTCTGGCAGAGCAAAGCCTGCATCAGCAGCCTGCACACCAGGTATTTGCAACACCTCCAAACCACTGCCAAACCCAGGTATCTGATTTACTATGCACCACCCCTACCAATGGGCATCCTCCTCAGAGTCCTGCTTTCAAATATAATTTAAAATTGGTTTCAAATATACAGTAGAGAAATAAGCAGCCTCAGGGGGTGGGAGGCCTTAAATCATGGCCACCATCATGTGAAAGTGAATGGCTTGTCTCCCCTATGGAGAGCGAAGCACCGCAGTGCTAATGGAACGAGGCTGCTCACAGCAGACATGGGCATATCTTTCAGCCCACTCTATGTGATAATAGATGCACTAACGTTTTGTCTACAGCCTTGTGTTTACTGTGGGTGTTAGCTGAGACATTTCCATGTAAATAAAACATTCATCAGACTCACAAAAATGTCTGCAGAGCAAATATTGCACAAGAATGGTGAGCACTGGAGAAGCGGGGTCATTCATCCATTCCATATACCTGCTTAAGCTTGTTGCAAAGGAAGATGCCACTGTCATGGATGTTGGAATTAGGTCAGGTCTCCTGTGTAGAATCTGTGCGGGCCAAGGAATAAGGCTTGGCATCAGGAGACCTGGTTTCTATTTGCATAACTTCTGCTGAGTTACTCTATGGCCTTGAGCAACTCACTTTGCAGCTGCATGATGCTGTTTCCCACCCATCTGTAAAATGGGGTTAATGGTACTTATCAGCCTTCACAAAGTACTTTTGTGATATAGAGATGAAAATGATGGTGACTGCTAATTGTTTTCACTCTCTCCATGGAGAGGAGCTTTTTTCCTTCCAGGAGTGTAAGCCCAAGCACATTTTCTGCTGGTTGTAGAGTTTAAGTTTCCATTTGCATCAATGGCAGCACCCTTTCCTATAATTTTTCATGAATGTGATGTGCAGTACCTGAGACTGAAGAGGCCTGGGTAATATACAGCCTCAGAGCAATGATGGACAGCGCAATGGAGATTAGGCTACAGACAGGGCAAAACAGGGTGGAGGAAAACAAGTGCTATTCACAGGAGCTGAGGGCAACAAGAGGTTGATCTGGCTCACCAAGGCGAGACGGATACCCTTAAGAAGCTGTGATGAAATCCACGATGCCTGGTACTCAGATTAGTGAATTAACCACATGAACTTCCTTCCCATAGTGGTCTGTCTGGATTAATAATAGGCATTGCCAGGAAACTTTTCTTTGTGGTTTAGTTTTAATTTTCAGAGTATTTATGCTCCCCAAATAACTATTTTTCCTATTGACTGATCACTGACAACATGCAGCAGCGGGGTTAGTATCTGAAAGTTCTTAACTACTTTTCTTCTGAAAAGAAGAGCTTCAGAGACCTTCCCTTATTAGCACATTAATTGCAGCTGTCACAGACAGCAATTATTTGCTCAATTTTCCTCAAATTCATCATTTTCTTAAAAAACAAAACCAAATCCAAAACCGCAGTAATGAATATTCAGAGTATCCTGGCACTTGAAATCCTGTTCTCATTTCATAGCTGGCACTGGCTTCCTCCTATCTGAACACCTTGCACACCTTTCAGGCATGTATGATTGACAGCTGTCCTGCATGCATAGCAAAATGGAGTTTAGCCCCTCATATCACAGACAAATGTACTTTGACAGCCTCAGTGCTGAGCAGCACACCATGTAATCCACCCAGAACAGGTTCCCTCCAGAGTAAACACCAACTTGTCTTAACTCCAGTGGACATTTCAGGTTTCTATGCAACCACCTGGGTGTACTGGTTTTGGCTGGGATGTCGCTAATTTTCTTCATAGTAGCTGGCACAGGGCTGTGTTTTGGCTTTGTGCTGGAAACAGTGCTGACAACACAGGGATGGGTCTGTTACTGCTGAGCAGTGCTAACACAGAGCCAAGGCCTTTACTGCTCCTCACTGACCCCACCAGCAAGGGGACTGGGGGTGCACAAGGAGTTGGGAACAGATGAAGTTGGGACAGCTGACCTCAGCTGACCCAAGGGATATCGTAGACCATATGGCATCATGCTCAGCATATGGAGCTGGGGGAAGAAGAAAGAGGGGACATCTGGAATGATGGCATTTGTCTTTCCAAGTAACTGTTACATATGATGGAGCCCTGCTGCTCTGGAGATGGCTGAAGACTTATCTGCCCATGGGAAGTGGGGAATTAATTCCTTGGCTGATTTTGCTTATGTGCACAGCTTTTGCTTTCCCTATGAAGCTGTCTTTATCTCAACCCATGGATTTTCTCACTTTTGCCCTTCTGATTCTCTCCCCCATCCCTGCTGGGGAGTGAGCGAGGAGCTGAGTGAGGCTGAGTTGCCACTTGGGGTTAAAACAATGCACTGGACAATGAAAACCATCTACAGCTATCGATCTTGCAGCAATAGAAGGGGAAAATATTGCAAGTAATTACTATGATTCCTTTAGGCACGTCAACTAAAAAAAGTTCAGGGCACCTCACCTTTAGTCTTTCCCTTTTTAAGCTGTTTGCCTTCATAGGCTCCATCAAGAGTGGAGAGGACAGTCCAGAAGAGTTACAGCATCTCTGTGATACAGGCAATTTCTCCAAGGACCTCAATTCTGAAAAAACATTCTCAAGAGTCTAACTGTGCTTCTTAAAAAACTCCATAAGGCACCTCTGATGCATGTATGTATGAATGAGTGTATATACATGTGAATGGACAATATTGCAGCCTTCACAGTGAGAAGTGACGAGTTCAGGAGATGATGGATTGGGCTATGAACAGTCTGTAAGGAGGGATGAACATATACCTACTCCCGGAGTGTCGAGGAAGCCATGTACCTTGCGCACTTGCTTCAGACAATAAAAGTGCAGGCAATTTTAACTGAGTAACACTGATCTGGCACAGTATATGCAAAATCGATTTGTTATGATGGAATATTTAGTATCATTATTTAGATTAGTGTAACCTACATGAAACCTAGCAATTTCTGTAACTTCATGACTAATGGCTAAACTACAGTATATCTTTTAGAGAGACACCACATCTTGATTTAGAGCCTTCAAGTCATGAAAAATATAACACCTCCCTTGTAAATTGTTCCCAAGGTTCATTACTCTTCCTGCTAAAATTTGCACCTTATCTTTAGTTTGAATCTGTCTGGCTTTGACTTCCATTTAGTGGATCTTGTTATACCTTTGTCTGAGGGATGAAAGAGCCCTGTCCTATTGAAAGCTGTCTTCCTGTGTAGGTGCTTACAGTGTCAGCAAGTCTCTCTTAAACCTCTTTCCACAAGCTAAATGCACTCAGTGTCAAAATTATTCTTTCTTGGGGTGAGAAGATTGATGGTACCAAACTCAGGCAACTACCTGTACCTACTTGCCTGAACATCCCTATTTAATCAGTGGAGGCTCCTCCAGAAGACAGTTTAGTTAAATTCAAATGTAAATGTGCCCTGAAGGTGTCTGTCTCTCTCAGTATCTATTTAACTATTCTAGGGCAAATAGGACTCTTGCTTGGATGCTTCATTTAAGCAACTGAAGTTTGGTGAGTTTTCCAGCCTTTAAATAATTTTTTGTCTCTTTCTGATATCCTTTTTATTTTCTCAACAACTTTTTGGAAGGATAGACATGAGAAATGGAGACCCATGCCAGCCCCAACTTCCCTCAGTAAAATAATACATGGTTTGTGATGCCTCCATTGTCCTGTTCAAATTTGACCAAGAGCAAAATTAGCCTTGTCTTTTAGCCATCAGCTCCACATTCACAGTTCATATTCAGCACATTGTCTGCAATGACCTTTCAGTATTTTTTCAGAGCTTCTGCTTTCCCCGAATATAGTCCCACATTCCCTAAGGCTCAGAGATACAGAATTTTCAATTTGGGATTATATTAAAATAGATTTGTAGTGCACTCGGAGCTGCCAATCAGGATCAGGACCTCACCATGCAAACAAACAGTGAGAGACAGTCCCTGCCCTGAAGAATTTACACTCTAAATTAGACAAGCCAGACAGTGGTAGTGTGTGTGGGCGGTTAAACGGAGACACTGAGAAGTGAAGGCCACAGAGAGGTTTGAGGTTTCCCAGGCCTTCCCACCCTCAGTAGCTTATCAAAGGGATGTCTGAGATTTGTTTTGCTGGTGCTCACTGAACTACTCCATCTTAACATCCTTTTTGGTGCAACCCCACAGGGCTGCAGATGCAGGGCTGCTACCACATGACCAATTCTGTCTGACCCATATCCCACAGGAGGTTAGACATATTTTGTCAGAAGTATGCGTTGGATGGGTAAACTCTGTGCTGCAGGAGGTTCCAGGGACAGGACCATTACTGACATGAAGCTTCCTGCCAAAGCTTCTTCCAGACACAGCCACTGTTTGTGGTGTGGCCAGGACCAAACTAGGGCTCAGCCATTCCCAGAAACAATGCTTAGCTTTTCAGTGGCTGGACCAAACTAAGGTTAAAGTGGCTGGGTTTTTTCTCTGTTAGTGTTAATTTATCTCTGGGGATCAAAACAGATGTACAACATGAAGCTCTGCCCATCTCCTTATCAGCACATCTTTCTTCTCACATGCTTCAGAGTGACCACCAGGTCTTCTTAGGACCTTTTTTACTCCAAATCTTTGCAACAGGAAGGATTTGAAATATATTTTAGAGATCTAATTGGGCTTTAAAGGTTTTTGAGGACATTTAAATTAGCTCGGTCAGCACAGACTTTCCAGCTGAGTAGTTTGAAGCCCTACAGCCAGAGGTGCAGCCACAGGACAACTGCTGTGAATGGGAGGGTGACATGTGGAGCACTTGTTTTCATGAGTTTTTGAGCCATCCTCTTGCTTTGGGCAGCTGTGCAACTTGTGGATATGTGAGCAAGCTGGAGATAGGATTTGCACGGTACAGACTTCCACAGGTCCATCCTGCTTCTGTTGAAGTCCATGTAACCTCTTTTGTTCTTAGTGGCAAAAGGAGGATTTGACTCTTATTTTAATCTTACTTTTTCCTGTCATTGCCCAGTTTTTTTTTCCTTTGTAGGTTTTCAACATGGCATGGGATAAATTGCCTAAGTGTTTCCAAAAGAAGTCTGCAAGGTAAAGCCAGACCTTCTGTTGTAATAATTATCCTCAGTTACTCCAAGTTGGAGTCAGGAACTATGTTGGTCTTGACCCCATGACACCATCAAGCTGTAAAGCCAAAATGCAAAATGGAAAAAAGCCAAACCAGAACAAAGTAAAGCAGAAAACTGAAAGAGGGATCTGGTGAGGCTGGGATTGGTGATGGCAAGAGCAAACAGGGACTGACAGAAGTAGAAAGGATGAATCTGAACCCTATTATATGGTATTATGCTTTGAAACACCAGCCCTGCAAGGGAAAATGGGAGCTAAAGCCTCTCCCTTACCTACTGAAAGACATAAATATCAGTTAATTAACTTTCCTCAAGGACAACAGCAAAAATTGCTGAACACCTCTAAAAAGAACATAGGTAGATCAAATTCTTTGCTTGTAGTCTATTAGCCTCAAAATGGGGAAAATTATATATACATGCATAATATGTTTGTTATAATTATATATGCATATAAAAATTAAAATAATAAAGATAAAAACAACTAATCACTCTCCACCTATGGTGCTGCATGAAATAAGGAGTTGAAAAAAAAATTCCCTACCAACAAAGCTTGTGTATTTAATGAATACTAAATAAATGAGACAATAAACATTTCACAGGCAACCTTCATTTTGGATTTTCTATGTTTTTCAGTGGTTGACTTTGAAGCATTAGTAGCATTTGTCCAGGCTGGCTTGGGATGTATTCTGTTTTTTGGTAGCAATGTCATCTTTCTCTATAAAGTGCCTCTTTGCCCTGTGCTGCTGTTAGGGAGACAAAGAGGAAAGAGAGATAACACCAGATGTGCTGGGTACTAATCTGATTGCTTAACGTGTTTTTCTGGAAGATGCTCTGATACTGCGATGATTCAAGCTAAATGAGAACTTGCAGATAAGTGGAACTGAGCCCCAGGTTGTCAGTAATGAACTTCAACTAACTCACACTGGGCCTAAGCCCAGTAGCACTGGGCACTTTTACCTACCACAGAAGGCAAAGATAAGACACGGGTATGCCTGTCTCCCTGTGGATCCAAGATATTATAACTTTTGCAGGCAAAATTACATTAGCTGCTTACTGTGCTGCAAATTTTAATGGTTTATAAGCAACAAGAAATTACCACATTGTAAATTTGGGATAGATGACACAAATCAGATAGACTTACAGGGGATGTTCCCTTTGCTCTCAGCTGAGTTGCACTTTATTAATATCCTGCTTTCTCCTTGTTTACAGCCCTGATTGGTTTTATGAGTGGGTAAAGTGCATTTTGCTCATTTGTCTTGGTTTAGCATAGGGAAATGAGAAAAAGAAAAGAAGGAAAAAAGAGAATCACTCTTGCAGCTCTCCTCCTTGCCCTGACCTCATACCCACACTAGAGGAAGAGTTATGTTGGTGACAGGATGTCACTAGCCATAGCAACCCTAACATTGTTTCCTTCATGATGTGCCTAAAAGACACTGTGGTGGGCGTGTTTGTTTCCTGAAAAGGGACATCTACCCTTTGATATTTGCTTTGGGTTTCCTCTTGCTGCTGCCACCAGTTCTCCCCCTAAAGCAGGGACCAGAGTGCACATAGGACTGCAGGCCATGTGGCTGATGGCACTCACATACCTGTCCTCACCGTACACACATGCAAAGAATTCCCTGTTAGCACAGCATTGCACATCCTGCCGTGCTGGATGGGGATTCCATTCCCTCTCTGCAGTGAATCTACCAGTGCAGCAGTGTAAGAGTGGATCTGTGAACATTACAATTGTGTGTGAATACTTTCCTGAAGTCCTGCAGATGACGGAAAGACACAGAACTCCTGACATGAGTGTCCCTTTATCCTGCTGTGTTCACTAGAGAAGTAAATTTCACACATAAAATCTTGGGGGAATTAGTCCAGCTATTTGAGTGAGCAGTTGGTAAGTGGATGTATATGGTTAAACCCTGGGCTATAATATTTGACACTCAGCCTTTGGAACCACGGCATCTTTACAGGAAATCTAGTCCAACCCCTCTGCAATGAGCAGGGAAGTCTTCAACTAGACCAGGTTGCCCTCTCCAGCCTGAATTTGAATGTTTCCAGGGATGGGACATCTACCACCTCTCTGGGTAACCTGTGCCAGTGCACCACCACCTTCTTCGTAAAAAAATATCTTCCTTATATCTAATCTGAATCTACCCTTGTAGATAAAAACCTTCAACCCTTGTCCTATTGCAACTGTCCCTGCTAAAACCTCTTTCCCCATCTTTCTTATAGACTCACTTTAGGTATAAAAAGGCTGTGATAGGGTGACACAGGACTTTACCTGGCTGCCATGACTGTTTTCTTTAACATTGTAAAAGAGGATTTTAACTCTTTCTCTGATACCTGAGAAGTCAGATTCACACCACCCACACCAGAACATGCAGCCAGAAGTGAGGACAAAAAAGCGAGTATGCTCATGCATGGGCCTGTTTCTCAAATACATTTACCTCTGAATGAGTGGGGTTAAGGTGTAATGAATTGCATCCAGAGCAATCCATTTCCTTCTGTCTCACTGCTGAGCTCCACGCTCGGAGACACAGTAATATTGTATGCACAACTTATGAGATGCGCACACTAATATTACAGCTGCCACTTAGAAGGCCAGTGAGGAGGGAGTAACAAATGCTGCATTGAGAGTTTGCAACAATAAAGAATCATTTTCATTCCTTGTGCACAAGAACTCCAATTATAATCTAATTCAATTTAGATTAACTATGCTTTGATGGCATTTCCATTACATAAAAAATAAATTTATTAACCAAGTATAATATGTTTTGTCTATAGTTCCAATGCTAATAAGGAGACTGTTTAACTGCTTTAATGCTGCATTTTAACCACAGTTATAAGCTATTTCCTCAAAATTTATAATCAGGGTGTGCAAATATTACACTGGAAACTCACAGAAAGGAAAATTATCAGAATTTACAGGTGCGCTGCTAATAAAAGCTTATAATCCATTTGGTTTAAATCCCACCCATTAAGAATTTTCATGAGGCTTTCATCAAAGATTCTTTCCAGGTATTTCATCCCATACTAATTGCATGGTCTGGTGAAAGGTGGCAAACATGACGGGAGCAAATTAGCACTGCTGTATCTAAGGGTTGTTAATGACTCATTGTAGGTATGTCTAAACTACAGACATCTAATCTTATTATAGTACCAGAGCTAAGTCTTTATGTTCTCTAAATGATCTTGATCGTTTCTGTGCCACCAGCATCTCCAGCAATCCTCAGCCTGTCCCTGAGTTCCTGATGGGTTTGTATCCTGCTATTTTAAGTGCTGTTCTGGGATCTTAAGGACAGGCTGCTTACTCTTGCCCTCTTTGCCCAGCGCACAAATGGATGGAGGCTCATAACTAATTAGGCATTCTGATTAGTGGAGCACATATTTATGTTTCCACCCAGGGCTGTAAGGCATGTATTTGAGCTATTACAAATGAGAACCCAAAGCAATCCTCCCTCCTGCACAAAGGAATCACAAAGTTGGATCAGTATCTGCATCACTTTGCTGGTCTTCAAGCAATCATTTGCCTTTTGGCAGACTGTTCGCGGGATGCTGGCATGGAGTTTGGAGGCTGACAGTTCTGCTCTGTGCCAAAACATGAGGGGCTTTACAGAGTTAGAACAAACTACGAAAACTGTAGACTGTGAAAAAACACACTCTGCCCAAACTCAACCCATTTATTGCAGAAAAGACCTACCCTGACAAGACATCACAAGGTAAATGGCAATTTTTTTGTAACCTGCATTTGAACTGAAATGGCCACTGCTTGGGCAGCTTGCTTTAGTCAAGAAACAGTTGTCTTGGAAGAAGCTAGATCCCACAGCTCTGGAACCAGTCAAGATGGATGCAGTAACAGATGGAACATTCTGATTACTCCAGATTGATATCTATGGAAGCTCTGTTTTAATTACATTCTACAATGACGGAAAACCAGACCCCTGCTGTACTTATGAATTTCTATTCCAATTTACTTATCATGGATGCTGTTAGTTTATGTGAACAGAAATTAACACTTGTTTTCTTTTTCTCCTTCACAATTTCTTTTCAGAACAAAAACACTGTTATTGGAAAGTCATCATGGAATCAAATCATATCTGGGGAAAAATAAAAAAACCAAAACAACAAAGCACCATAAATAGCCCCCCAGAGTTCTGAAGTAATATCTTCCGAAAGGAGCAGGAAGACAGAAATGCCAAAGGCAACTTGGTCCATTAGTCAGCCTTCTCCAATTATTTATGATGAGCAATTTATCCAACCCTTTTAATAGTCTTATAGGGAAAATCCATTTTCCACAAACAGATCAAAAAGTTAATATTTACTTCTTTTCCCTCAGCTTAAATCCTCTTTTTATTCCTTAACAAACATCTGTACATAATATAACTAAGCTTCTGAGTTTGTCATTTTCTTTGCAAGTGCAGTTGCTTACATGGGTAAGAGATTTATTATAGCAATCTAATAGATCAAGTAACAAGAAGATCTAATGACCGGATTCTAAAGCTGAATTAATTGACTCTGGATATGCTGCATAATTTTTTAATTTTAATTTTTTTGGGGGACAGTTAGGGCAATTAGTCAGTGGAATAACTTATCTGGAGATAAGGCAGACTTCCTATGACTGCAAATCTCTGATACAAGACTTTCTAAAATACATATTTCAGCTAAACTGGAAGATGGGAGCTACCTGTCAAGCTCCATGGCCTTTTGCTTGTAGGATGTCAAGTTAGATGAGCATAATGTTTCCTTCTGGCCTTAAATTTTATGAAGTATTTATTTCAGACATGATCTGTACTAGTCACCTAGGTCAAATAGTGGGTCAAACATTTATGAAAAACCAGACAAGCAGATACAAGCATCAACATGGGGCAGAAAGTGGCAAATTGCATCCTGTGAAGTGCTTCAGCCAGGTTCTCAAAATGATGACCAGAAATCAGAGGGCAACCTGCAGTTCTAATCCAGCAGCTCAAGTGACAATTTGAAGGGAAACAACTAACGCTGAAATGAAATATCATCACCTTAGATGGCAGGTTACAGCTGCTGAAAATGTGCTTGGGTCATTTGCTCATTTCTAGCCTGTAAATTAAACATAAATTTACAGTTGATACATAAAGCGGGAAAAGAATCAAACAAACCCCAACCCCCGCAAAACCCTATTAAGACTTTATTCCAGAGTGCATGAAAAGCCATCACCACCATGTCTCCACACAAGGTGGTTACAACATCTTCTTTGTGCCTAGTGCTGGTGACAACATCTGCAAAGGTGCTCAATGGAAACACCTCATAATCACAAAGAGCTGGAGGCACTTCAAAGGCATCAGCTCAAACAATTAAAGAAGTAGGAGGACTGATCTGTGAGGAAACAGCCTCTGAGTAACTCGGAAAAGTGATGACTAAGGCACTAATTTGGCTCTAGATGACTTTTATGGGAGATTTTGCAGTTCTGCAGAGGTTTCAATGGGATCTTGATGAAGGACAAAGATATGCTAATCAATGGCAAATGCTCAAAATATGTGAAAAAGAGGAGGAAACAGAATATTTAGCCACTGCACAGAGTAGAAGTAAGATGGAATTAGAAAGGAGAAAATATAAGTGAACATTTCTGAAATATCAGAATTTATAACAGGTAAATGATGAAGAGAAAATGGGTGGAAAAATCCAATAGAACAGAATATGGTTTATAATAGTTTTAACTAATTTTTCTCATGGAAAATGTATTAGGAGTTGACTAGACTGGCAATTGAGATTTGCTAGTCCTGGGAGATGAACCTGGCTTTGAAAAAATTTCTGTTGTTTCTGTAAGTTCAAGATCCCAGTTTTTTGTCTTTATTGCATGTCAAAGCCCTCTGGCCTGAGTCTGTCCAAGAGAAGAGGTTTTCAAAACCAGAGTCCTCTTTCCCAATTCTTTCCCCATCAAATCTTCAGAGCAAAACCCTGTAACTAGGACCTGCCAGGGACTACACCCTGCTATTGGATTCAGCAAAAAAAAGAGGGATTTTTTTTTTATAAGATCCAGAATATAAATATATATATATATAACTTCAAATCAGGTTTTAGAAGTTTGTGTCTTATTGATCATTGAGGGAAAGTCTGTCTTTCATGCATGGAGTTGAATTTAATATCTATTGAACAGTAAGCTGCACTGTATCTAATCTTCTGACCTGTTCAGTGAAAAAGTGCCACAACAGTTCTCATCTTTTGCCTTCCTATTACTCATTGTTTATGTAGTCCTATCCAAATATTTAAATATGAATAATGAGGATTCACAGGAAGGAAATCTAGTTCAATATTTCTTTCCATTGAGATTAATTATCCTTATTTTTCCCTAGTTTGGGTTTTGGGGTTTTTATGGTGTTTGTTTTGTTGTTGTTACTTTTGATTTTTTTGACTGAAGGGTCAGCACTACAAGAAAAATCACCAATTCTAGGAAGAGACAGTTGTTATCAGTTTAATGATCAGTGAGTAACCAGATCCTGCAATGACCCGAGGGCTCTTGGTTCAAGAAGTGTCAACGACTACTGAAGATACATGGCCTTTCTCAGCATTGATCCTTATTTATACAGTTCAGAAAAACACTGAGAGCAGGAGAAACCATGTTGATGGCAATGAGGCGTTTACGTCCCGGAGAAGCTGTTGTTCCCTGGCCATCTGTAAGCAAAACCTCAAATTTTCTCCTGACTCTGAAGCTGCTACAAATGATATGGAATATTGGTGTTGGATACAGAAATATTTTAATAACTTTAGTTACAATATAGAAATACGTTGAGCTCATTTTGTATGCATCCTCCCCCTTCCAGCAGTTGGCCTTCCGTTTGTTCTTTGTGGAGGTGCTGGATAATGTGTGTGATGTATTCAGGCAGCTCTTTCCAAAGACAGATGTGAAGCGCAGTGCATGAGGAAGGAAAAAATGGTGAGGCATGAAAAAGTACTAAGTGAGAACTGAAAAATAAATTGCAAGATTCTTCAAACAATATTTTATAGTAAAAAAGAGGTAGCTGTCTCCAGACAGATCCCAAAGCAGTCCGTCTGTTTGGTTTGCATGGAAGCAGTCCCCAAGCAAGTAGTGATGATTAAGCAATTAGAGTCCGCAAAGGTAACAGACCCCACGCCAAGTTAGCAGAGCTACAGCAGACCTCTCTCTGTTTCCTGTCAGCCAAAGAATACAGACTTATTGCCATGTTTACACCAAGGACACACCATCCTCTTTACTCTAAACCTGGTGTGGTCTTCTCTAGGTGTGATTCTCTAAAACTGGAAAGTCCTTAACTGTACTCTATACTACCTACATGTCCTACTGGATTCATCACAGCATCTACACTCTCCAAGCACACCCAGAAAAATGTACTGCATGTGCTGGTGAAACCTTCTGCCACACAATAGGTAGGAGAAGACTAAATGATGCCAGCCATAGTGTCTATCCTGGTCTTCTGGAAACTCTGATGCATCATCCTAAGTACATTCCTCTGTGCCTGAAGACAAGGACTGGCTGCAGGTTGAGCAAAGATGGGATTTTCTTTTAAAAACACTAGCTGTGCAGAAGCCGGATGCACTGAGAAGAAAAAGACCCCTGACATCCCTCTAGACTCAGGTGCCAGCACAAACAGCCACTCCATAGGCCAGGAAAGTACTGAGCACATGGCTTGTGACGGGCTTTACATTGCCTGAAATGGGAGCTCCCACAACAGCCCAGCAGCGTGAGAAATGGACTATGGAGAGACCAGAAGGAAGAATGAACTGGAGTGTGCTGAACAAAGGGGAAATCACATAATCAGGGCGAAAATGTATGGCCCTTGGCAAGACTGCTGGTAGTAAAATCTATGTTAACCATATCACCTTGTAAATTTGTGGAATGTATATAACTATGTTTTCTCTGGATAATATTTCTATTGTAAAGAAAAGCCTTCCTCAAAAGATAAATGCGTTTCAAAGGAAGTTTGAGTGGAGTTTAACAGATCACACTTACACTTTTGTAAAAGGAAAAGAATTGCAACATTCAGACAGTACAAATCAGAAATTTATGGCAAGCTGCAAGTCTTCTTGTGGCGTTTTTTTTTTCTTTTTTTTTCTGCTTTTCCTCCAAATTAACAATGGGGAGGCCAGCTCAGTTTGCTTTCCTGACATTACAGCCAGTGAATGTTTCTTTTCAGGCAGGTTGGTTGTGGCTCAGAGGGATATTAAACTATTTGCTTTAATAATAATCAAGGCTATCTACCATCAAACCAAGTTGTAGACTCGATAGCCTGATTACATCATCTTTTGGAGAGGAAATGAAGTTCAGCATTCATTTGAACATAGTGAAATGAATTGAAGTTACTGAAAACCATTAAAACTCATCTCCCACTCAGTTTCATTAGGGATAAAAATCAGTAGACTAGAAGAAAGGGAGGGTCTCAGCTATCCTGACCCTTGTAAGTATTTTGTTAAGAGCTATTCATTTAATAAAAAGTGCATTTTAATTCAGACTAACACAAAGTCCTGGCGCATAGAAACCAGAGATACAGACCATACTTAAAAGGCAGGGAGAGGCTATGACCAGAAAGATCTAAATCTTCTTTGTGGCTAACCAACTGGAAAAAAAAAATAGTAAAAACTATGAGTTGCTATAACAAAGAATGCAAATAAAATCTTTGTATGCTTAGTCATTAAGTTGATAGGACTCGTGAGTTTTTTTCCTGGACTTTTTCCAGCAATCACAGTTCCAAAAAAGATATTAATTAAGAAAGATTTTGGGAATTATCTTAAAAGGATAATCTAGGATAGAGAAATATGCCTTTAAGGGGGAATCAGAGTTTCCTGATCTGTTTAGTATACTGGTAGATGATGCAGAGTCTGACATGGTCATAGTTTATATGCATTGAGAGTAGGAAGAGCTTTCTGACTGTAAATTAATCTCATAGAATCATAGAAACATTTAAGTTGGAAAAGACCTTTAAGATCACCAAGTCCACCTATTAACCCATCCCTGCCAGGTGCTGAGCCCACCTCTAAGACATGTTCCCAAGTGCCACATACATATATCATTTAAATGACCTCCGGGGATGGTGACTTTACCATTTCCTTGGCCAGACTTTTTCCAGTGCTTGAGAAACCATTGGGTGAAGAAGTTTTTCCTCATATCCAACCTAAACCTCCCCTGGTACAAAATGAGGACGTTTCCTCTTGTCCTATTGCTTGTTAATTGGAAGAAGAAACTGACCCCCACCTCGCTTGAGCCCCCTTTCAGGCAGTTGTAAAGAACTTATTTAGAACAAATAACACTAAACAAATTGTACCAGCCCATGTTTGGAAGCAGACACTAGATAAATTCAGACTAAACCATTAGCATGATTAGGTCCTCAAAGAATGTATCTAGATTTCGTGGTAGCCCTTCATCAGTTAAACTGTTTAATTCAAACTACAGCATACCCACTTGAAAAGCAAAACACACACAGGCAGAGGTAGTAGAATTGGCACTGAAGTTACTGAGTAAGTGCTGTGCTACAGGATAACACAAAATTGAAGGAGAGATCTACCAGAGTGTGAGGTCCCCTGCAGGCAGTTATGTCACTGAGGGATGTAGCAGGGAGGTACTGAGCGTGTCCCTCCTGCTGCTGAAGCTCTGGCAGCCCATCCATTCCCCAGCACAAAACTGGATTTTCTCCAAGTCCTTGACCCCAGACCTCCAGACACATCCAGGTAATAATCTAAGAAAATAGCCATCCCTGATCTGTTCCTGATTCTCCTGCAATGGGTGAGAGATTTCTGCATTGGGCACAAGCCAAGGGTCTTGTGCCTCATTCAAACCCCACCTTTTCTGTCTGTGTGCAGTGGCAGTTTCCTGTCCTGGTGCCTTGGCTGGGGTTCTCCCATGTCACACAGGTTTAGATGCTCAGCCCTCTCACTCCCCACATGGTGGATGACTGCCCCATGTCTCCACACTCCTTGCTGGAAAGTGAAAGCAGAGGATCATACAGATTCTCATTCACAACTGTTTTGCATCTGTAAAAATTACAATTCCCATCCTTTTTCTTCTACTTGGATACAGAGTGGTTTATACTTAATGATTCAGCCCACACTAGAAAAACACATCTATTCAGAAAACTGCCTGATGTGTTGATGCTGACTTTTTTTAATCATCATCCATTTAACAAAGATTAGTACATCTTGAAGAAGTATTGTTTAACTGTAGCAGATAACACATTTTCAAATAATACAGTTTTCATCTTTAGTCTCTAAAAAGCGGTGATTAGAAATAAATTAATTATCTGCTACATTCAGTTTGTTTTTGTAGTCTTGAAGAAAGCGCATCTCAAGGTACATTTACAGAATGAACTTTTGAAAGTGAAAAGGTTATGTCAGTTTTATAATACCATTATACTTACAGGCTGAGGTACCCCAAACAATTCCAGTTTTAGAATCATGTAATTGTTTAGGTTGAAAAGGACTTTTCAGATCATTGAGTCCAATGGTTAACCCAGCACTGCCAAGCCCACCACTAAACTGTGTCCCCAGGTGCCACATCTAAAGGTCTTTTAAGTTCCTCCAGGGATGATGACTCCATCACTTCCCTGGGAAGCCTATTATCACATCTCTTTAGCTAGCTGGAGTCAGCTGCCCCAGCTGACGTTCCTTCCAGCTGCTTGTGCCCCCCTGAAGTTTCCCCATAGATGAGGTGATGTGAGAACCTGCAAAGTCCTTGATTCAACACAAATGTAGCTAAAATTTTCTTCGAACAACAGCTACTCTCAACAACTTTGGGTATTTGCAGTTATGGAATTTTGAGTATTATTGGAAATACTTCAAGTATAAAATTTTTTTTCTCTATTTTTTTGTAAGACAAAAAGCAAAATAAATATTTATCTTATATATGTGCATGTGTATGTACAAGCATGTAAATATATATGTGTACAGGTATATGATTTAATTTTTTACTTTTTTTTTCTATCTGTACCTGACTATTAGTAATCTTAAAATAATCCTTTACTCCATTCATTCATTGTGACAAAAAACAAGTTTTGCAAGTAGTAATGTATGATCGCTTTTTCTTGTTGGATAGAAGGAAAATGCTCAGACAAAAACTTTTACCACTCTCTAAGTATGAATAAATTATTTTGATATGGCATAATAGGTATATTATGCAAAAAGTCCATATCCACTTTAGTTTATCCTCAGTGATTCATTTGATTAGATTTATGTTTCCTTGTTTTGATTTGTTTAAACCAGATTCGACAGTGATGAGTATCTTTTAAGAAGAGTGAAGCAATAAAAAGACTGACTGTATATAGACCCTGCTACAGGAGTTTCAAATACTGCAAACAGGCTTTGAGTAGATCCATTGGAAACACTTTTAAGAATGAAGAGACAGGCTAATGCTTTTTTTCTTTCAGCTATAAGCCACCACATTTAAATGAAACACTGTATTATTTTTCAAGGTGAAAAGAGCAGAAAAGATTTTGACTTTCCAGTGGACAAACCAGCCTGGGATTTCCAGGTCAGCTGCAACCAGATTCCTCTCAGCAATTCAAGGCGATACAATCTTTATCTCTGTGACTTTTACTTACATCTGCAGTTCAAAAAAAATGATGACCTGCCATCTTTCTGCTCAGTCAAATAAACTGATTGGGGTTTGCATTCTTTCACTGTTGGCTCTGAATGGAAAAGGTGTTCTGCTTCGATACCAGCTATGTATTTTACAAGTAATTACTATGCTTATTCCTTTTTACAGAACATGTATGTACAGACCTGCTGTGGCACTGTGACTAGGTGTGTACATGCCTACACCATCACATTCATGTATTTTGTAGGTAACCAAAGGATCCTTCTGCTTCTGCCAGCTGCCTGAAAGGACCGTGTGTAATTTAAAGAAGTCTAGACAGCCATGAAAGGAGTTCCTCACCGAGGACATAAAACTAGGTAGAGTCAAGTGGAAAACTTCACTGCAACAAACATCTTGCATAAAGGAAAAAGTCTACCAGTAGAGGGGAATCTAAAATGAATGCCTCTGGGCAGACTGGCCATTCTCAGCATTACTGAGTAGCTACAGCTGCTGTGTCAGAGCCTTAGGGCAGAGCCTGACAGGGTTCCAAATAATAAAAATTGGGATGTTTGCTACGACTTGGTTCTCTTGTTGATACCATTCACCACGTATTCCTTAATTTCATACACTGACACTGCTGCTTCCATAAATTATCACATTTTATGGTTTTATTGCTAGCAAAATAAACTTTGATGACATATTTAAAAGGCATCGAGGCTATGAAAATGAGTTTGTATTTGCAGAATATTTTTAAGTTGTATTATTTTCAATATATTACAGTCAAAGGTGGAAAAAAAAAAGTGTTTAAATAAAAGTGACACAGTGAAGGTTATTCTGGCCACATATACTCACAGACACATGTAAAAACGACTTGAAAGATGTCCCATCTGCCAGGTCTCTCCATCTGACTGAAGCAGGGAGTTGCTTTGCAGCCAACCCATGATAAATAGAATGAATTCAACAAAAAATGTGGCAGGCAGCTTCTTGTCAGTCTTACTAATTAAAAAAAAAAGCAAACAGATGGACAAGCAACAACTCTTATTCAACAGGAATTTGGGCGCTTTAAGTGAGAAGGCACTCTCAGAATTTTCCTAGGATGCAAAAAGGAGTGTCCTTATAGATCAGTTTCCAAATTCTAGATCTTAGGGCTTGACACCGTGTTTTTGATTGCCCTCCTGCAGCATCCCCTGCCATGCACACTGGTATTGCTTTTATACAGAATTCTGCCTTGCCATGAAGGAGCAGGGCCGAGTGGTTCTTGGAGAAATGGGAGAGGAAAGGGTAAGAGAAATGAGAGATCACAGGTTTGATTTTATTATGCTGCTATTCTTAGTGTTCTTTAATCTTCAATTTATAATATAGATATTATATACATATTTAATTACACATTATGATTTCTATTTTTTCTTATTAGTAATGCAATATATAATAGATATAATATATATTATAATATACCTTTTGCACTAGTGAATTATTACCACATCAACAGTGTCTGAGGGAGGGCTGCTAAGAGGGAGGGTGTTTGCTTCTGAGAAGCAGCAAGCCTGAAAACAAACAAATGAAAGAGAGGGAGATGCAATGCTTGAAGCTTGTTCTGAGATGAGAGTGAAACAAGATGCAAGAGACAGCACACATGAAATAACAAGAGCTGAAGTGAGATGCTGCCACAGAGGGTTATGTGGGCTCACGAACAATGTGCTTCAAATCAGTGCAAAGCAACCGGATCCTGCAGATGATTATAAAGGTGAAAAAAGGAGGGAGAAGAAAGGGGATAGCCACTTCCAGGCAGAAATAATGATAACTTTATTTGCAGCAGCTTGGACAGAGCTAAGGGGGACTAAAAGTGCAGTGGAAGTGACAGGAGACAAACTGGAAACGTGCTGGTTGAGTGGTAACCACACAGGGAATAAAACATGGTTACTACTTTTTTCAAAGCAGAATGAGCCCTGATCGCTCTACATTAATATCAGGAGAATCAGACACAACCATGGATAGAAAAATCCTACATAAAAAATAATCACAGAATCATAAAATCTTAGGATGCTTTGGGTTGGAAGGGGTCTTAAAGATCATCTAGGATCAATGCCCTTGTCACAGACGGACAGTGTAACAACTGAAATAATAGAAAAATACGATTTTAAATGCTTTTTTTTCCCTTCAGTCTTCTGTTAATATAAACATATAAATAAATTATCTCATTTAAACTTCTGGCACCTCTGTTAAAAATGTTATAGTGTAAGACATCATTTCTGCAAAGACTCACAGACGTTTTTAAGTCTATACATGGTATAATGTTTGTAGGGCTTTATCCAGTGCACTGCAGTGAGTATGTATTTAAGCTTTTCCAGGGCAGGAATAATACCAATCTCGAGAACTCCAGAACTGATAAGCTGAGCTGCCAAAGCCATGAGATTTAGCCTGTAAGTTATTAAAATTTCCTGTGTTAGGCTCCAAAATTTTGCTTTTTGAACAGCCTCTTTTGACTTATGCATATCAGCCAACTCACAACAGTTTCAAGAGAGCAGGGCCAGCTTTCTAGTCTCTTTGGGAGCCTCACTAGAAGATCCAGCTGGGACTAAATCACAAAAAGCTGCCAGCTTTCCCCCTCCAACCAAAATGCCCAATGAGAAATAATTATGTGCTTCTCTAGCCTACTATCTGCCAACTCACTATATAGCCCTCTTCCCTCCACCAGTTCTCTTTGAGTCTTCATCATTCAGTATGGCAATTAATTTTCCATTCTTCACTCTAACATATTTTAAGCCTGCTATCAGTAATACTGAGTTAAGTCACATACCCTGGAAGGAGTTGGAGGACCAGAACCATGGGATATACCCTGGGGTCATGGCTGCATCCAACACATGCCTCTTTTTCTGTGCCAATACCGTCACCTGCTCTTTCTGCCTTACTCATCCCCAAACCTTCCTGAAAGTCCTGGAAGAGGAGAGGGGAAGCTGCATACTCCTCCTTATAATTGATCCAAATACCTGAAGTATTTGAAATATTCTAAAACTCTGACTATTCGAAAATCATTAATTGCTCTCCTGAAAATATCAGCAAGATATTAAAAGGCTGCACTGAAGTTATATTTTTAAATTTCCTTTTGTACATAACTAAAACATGGCTTCGCATGAAGCCATCATTTCGGAGGTACAAATTTAAAAAAAAAAAATTAAATACAGCAGAAATTTCAATAGAATCATTACAGGAAATCTCTTGCCTGTGAAATCTCTGAACAAATCTTAATTTAGACAGTTAACTGATTTTCAAAACCAGTCCACAAACCACAATAGGATCAGTAGAAAAGATCTAACAGATCTGCAAAAAAAAAAAAAAAAACCTGAGAGAAATCAAGTGAAATGCAAACACGTAACATCTCTTAGAGGGGAATATCTCCAACTCAAGATGTTAATTCTGAAATAAAAGAAGGTTAAAAATCACTGGAATTGATAATTTAATCTTTTACAGTTCGACTGAATATATTTTGTTCTCTTTCAAAAATCAACAACACAAATCTCAACAACCACATTTCAGGGAAAATCTAAAACCCAGATGCCCTGGTCCTGCTCCCAGTTATCTGAGTGTTAAAATGAGAATCAAATTTATGACTGCCAATGCAGTTCAAATCAACATCAGCACTGTCATCTGTGGAGAACAGAGTATAACAGAATCAACATCTACAAACCTTTGAGTTTTATCAGTGTTACCATCAGCAAAGCCAAATTGTGAAATCCTCAGTCTGTTCCTCCTGCAGCAAAACTGCTTCTGACTGGTATGAGACTTTAGGACTGAGTATGAACCTCAAAGTTTGGACTCAGTCCTAAAGTCTCCCCAGATTCCATGCACAACCTTACCAATAGGATTTTCAGGATTGTAACACTTCTGTGATTCAATCTGTGGTTACCACTGTCCCATAGAGTCCTGGATCAGACTCAAATTCTGTCATTTTCCCTCTAGTCCACAGAGAAACTTTTTACCTTTAGGTTCTGATGAGTGTATGAGAGTTTAACAAACTTCTGCAGGACTACTGCAGACCTTATAATCTGTTTCCAACTTCAACAGAGAGCTGGCTGTGCATGAGGGGAAGGAAGGAAGGAAGGAAGGAAGGAAGGAAGGAAGGAAGGAAGGAAGGAAGGAAGGAAGGAAGGAAGGAAAAGGAAGGAAGGAAGGAAGAAAAAGAAAGAGAAAAAGAAAGAAAAAGAAAAAGAAAAAGAAAAAGAAAAAGAAAGAAAGAGAAAGAAAGAAAGAAAGAAAGAAAGAAAGAAAGAAAGAAAGAAAGAAAGAAAGAAAGAAAAGAAAGAAAGAGAAAGAAAGAAAGAAAAGAAAGAAAAAGAAAGAAAAGAAAGAAAGAGAAAGAAAGAAAGAAAAGAAAGAAAAAGAAAGAAAAGAAAGAAAGAGAAGAAAGAAAGAGAAAGAAAAGAAAGAAAAGAAAACGACTCACAACACCCTCTCCCCAAACTTACCAAAATTAAACTGTCTCCTGTACATCAAGTGCTCCCACTTTTCAAGGGGAGTGGTGATGGGAAAAGTGACAGGGAGAACAGTTCTTGATGTGACAGCTGTTAGTCACAGTACTTAATGCTCTACTGGAAAGCACTCAGATCGTGCAGTGATAAAGGCTGGGTATGAAGCGGGGTAGAACATAACTTCCTTTTTCCATCACGATTTGGAATCTACATCCTCTGCTCTCTCTCAAACATGATGAACTTTCTCTCTCATTAGGTACAAATGTAATTTGACCAACATTCACTCAGCTGAATACACAGGACTTGGAAAATAATTATTTGGTGGCCTAATTGAAGATTTACTTTTATGAAATTTACTTTTCATATAGGAAACCCCTAAGAGATCACAATTCCCATGAGGTAATAAATGTAACTGAGTAACAAAACAATCTCTCCTTTTTGTTCCTCATTATTTCTGCTCTCCTTCATGTTTTAGATGCTTGGTCTTCTTAATTATTTTATTATTTATTCAGCACAGCCAACGTACTCAGAAAAAGACACAACTAAAATTACAATCCCTCATCCCTAAAAAGCTTGGTAAAAGCAAGCATTACACATTACTCCAGCTCTTCTTCTTACTTTTGACAATTCCTTATTTTTCTGTCCTGAATAATTAGTGGAGTCAAGATGCATCATTAGTCGCATCATTACATGGTGTAGAAAAGACTTTTTGACCAATACTGCACATTTTACAGGGCTGACCATGCTATCATTGTGAGAAAAAACCCCAATACTCTCAGTCTGACATAATCATATCTAATAAGGTGGTATTTTCAACTCAATGATTTAAATTTTTTTCAACTGCATATATTTCCTGAAGGATAAGTTGTGAAGCAATCAATGGCAATATTTTTCATTTTTTCTCTGAAATTCTTTGAATTGAAGTCCTGTGTTCTGCTCCTATTATCCCTTTTTTATTAGTGCTTCTCATCACTAAATACCCAAGTACATAATACTAAATACTGCACAAAAACCCCTCTGCGAGTCATTGGAGATGTTTTATAGTTGGGAAGGTGAGTGAAAGGGTATAAACTCAGTAAACCCAGGATCATTACACTACAGGATCTCCCAGAAAAATCAGCTATGTACACCTCAAGTAACAATAAATACCATTATGTATGCTTAGTTCTGAATGAACCAATGCATCAGCTTATCCTCAACTTATTTTTCCATTGCCTGAAAATGAAGTTAATGATTTTATCCAGTGCTAACATCACTAAGAGGAAAAAAAATCTTTAGTTATTAGCAAGCTTTATCTATAAATTCGTGCTGTGTGAGTAAAATAAAAAGGTATTTGTTTCAGTATTTCTAATGGGATACTGAATATCATTATGTTTATATTGATACCAGGTAATTTGATGAGGAAGAGAAGAATGGTCTCTCCTGCTCTGAGTGTTGGGTAGTAATAATAAGCTGTTCTGCACTGATTTTATTTTATTTTATATTTATTTCATTTTATTTATTATTACTTATGCAATTTTATTTTATTTATGTTATTTTAATCTGGTTTGGGCTTTTTGCTTTGTTTTGGTCTGTTTAAAATTTCTTTGGGCATTATTCTATTTAAATCACTTCAGATGTAGAGGCTTTTATTTAGCAAATGTGACATTGGCACAGACATACAGCAGGGCCATCTCAAGAACAAAATTAAGTAATAACTGAAGCCCAATTCTCCTTTTCCATTAACCATCGTGAATTTTTGTCTTAAAATAACTCCACAGATTTCAGCCTTCCCTCCAAACCCTGAATCATCCGAGTACGCAATGGAATATACCCCTGGACAAACAAAAGGAAGGCATATTCAACAAAGACTGAGCAAGAATGAGAGGTACTGGCGTTGTAAATCTAACATGACATTTGAAAACCTTCCTTTTTCTGCTCATTTCTGCCCCTTTTGCCTTTTAGTTATTCAGCCTGCAAAAATCTTCTTTTTTTCAGGTCAAGGGTTGTGTTTTATTCTCATTGCTGAACATAAGAGGGACCCAATTCAGAGCATTTTTCCAGTGTAAAGGAAATGATAAACATGACTGATGTTAAGAGGAGCTTATTTTCAGGAGGGAGTGCTGACATTTCACAGAGCTGCTCCTCTATCTGTATTTTTGACTAAACTATCAGCAACTTTTTCTGCAGATACACGTGTCTTCAAACATGCTGCTGAGAAACAACACAGGAGGAAAATTCAGAGGCGGTTCCGGGGAAGGGGTTGCTATATTTCAGCACAAGACAAATATCTACGAAACGAACTAAATTCCCAAGCCTGAATTTCCTGATAGTCAGCATGGACCTGGAGAAGAGGAGCCAGTGCCAGCCCAGGGACACTGAATGCCGCTATCTCGCTGCTGCATCACAGCTGACAAACTTCCCAGTGTCACATAACCACATCGGCTTGTCTTGATGTGCCTTGGGAGCAGCTGCATTAAGACACATCCTGCAGCTTTATCATTCCATAGTTAAATGAAGAGGACAAAGCTCAAGACAGGGAACAGAGAATAAGACAGCCCAGGTGGTTCAGCAGCACAAAAGGCTGATACAGACATCACCTGCTGCATGTGTGGCTAAAAGCGAGAGCCACTGCAGGACACTGAACTGCATGGGGAAACAAGGACAAGCAGTATTTTGGATTGCTGCAGAAATTCTCACTAAAACCCTTACAGCACTATGTGAGAGAAAACAAAAAGTAGGAGGCGAGTTGGTCTCTTAAGAAAGGCTTCAAAGGAGAAGCAGGAGCTATACAAGAGAGTGGGAGAGGGACTTTTGATGAAGGCATAGAGTAATAGGATAAGGGGGAATGGCTTCAAACTGAAACAGTGCAGTTCAGGTTGGATAATAGGAAGAATTCCTAACTGTGAGGGTGGTGAGGCACTGGCACAGGCTGCCCAGAGAAGTTGTGGCAGCTCCATCCCTGGAAGTGTCCAAGGCCAGGTTGGACAGGGCTTTGAGCAACCTGGTCTAGTGGAAGGTGTCCCTGCCCACGGTAGGGTGTTGGAAATACATGACCTGTGAGGCCCACTCCAACCCAAACCTTTCTGTGACTCTATGATATGTGAGTAAATAGCAGATAACTTTATGTATGTCAAGGTTTAAAATAAACTCCTTTTTGCTTTAGTGACTGTGTTTACTGGGGGGAGGGAATTCCAAGCCTTTGTTTTCTTGTTCTCTCTACAAGAAAAAAAAAAGATATAAAGTGAGACTTTGCTCAGGATTAATTACTGAGTGTTCCAGAGGTTTATAATATATTTGTATGCTCCCTTGAGCTTGGCAAGCTCTTTCTCTCTTTCTTTCTCTTTTACTTTGTCATCTCCGACCCAGCACTTTTCGCTCAAATACCCGATGAGACCCTTTGTGGTATCAGAAGAGATGGAGGTGCTGGGGGAAATGCTGGAACACTGTACAGCTCTCACTAGCCTTGCTCCTGCTAAGGGCTTGCTGAGCACTTCCTGCAAACAGCCTTGCTCCCAGGATTCAGGAACATGGCTGCAGAGGGATATATTAATGCCCAGGTCTAATACTTTAAATTGAAGTTCATCTAGAAATACATTTTACTACTGTAATTATTACCCCCTGCCACAGAATTTTATTTTCTTGTGCCCATTTTCCACATAGTTTGGGTTTTCCCGTTAATCTTATCCCTCCCTCCCACTAGAGCATTAAGAAGAAAAACCAGATTAAAACTTATTTGAAGTCTGAAATAGGGATGGTGGGAGGATTTTGATTAATATCTGCCACAGGAGAATGAATTTTATTAGATGGAAGTACTGCTGCTGAACAACCCAGGTGACCTAGATGATGGTGGAAAGACTGCAGCTGATGGACAAGAAGGGAGAGAAGCTGTGCCTCCAGGGCTGAGGAGTGAGGACATGGCTCTGATGTTTGCCACTGTTAATGAGCCCTTTGGAGGCACAGCCTCTCCAAAGTCCAAAGGAAACATTAATTAACATACTCATTTAGGGTCCTCCACTTGCAGGGACAGGGAAAGAGATAAAGAAGGTGAAAACTTGGCCCATTGACCTCATCAATGGTTAGATCACTTTTGTGGAGCCAAAAGTTCACCCCAAAGTGGTTTTCTATAGACTACACTGAAAACAGCATTCTTGTGGCTTTCTGCTGTTGCTATGCTGGCAATAGCAAGTGCCTTGGTTTACATGGCCACTTTGTCAAGCAGAACAACTAAGCATGATTTTATATAAATGTTCTAGACATTTGATTTACCTCCGGAGCTTGGGACAGTGGCAGGAAAAAACAATTCTGAATTAAAATACGATCTAATGTTTCCCTGTTCTGTACTTTGTCCTGTGTACAAGACTTTTCTGCATTCAGACTGGCATGGAAGCAGTGAAGAAATGTCTCCCAGACACTGGCCACAGGTGCTCAAAATATTTCTCATTGCTAAATTATGCCCTGATTACACTGCATTTTGCAAACTGGTGATCTGTAGCATTCACACTGTTTGTATGTTAAACCTCAGCTGGGTTTGTGTGTTGGGCATTGTGTACTCACATGTGCTTCGATACAGACACAGGCTGTAGGTACGAGGATATGTCACAATCTATCAAACAAATAGCATGAATTTAAAAGTACAGGATAAAGCATTTACACAAGGGATAACAGCTTTATTGAACTACCAAAACAAGCACAGTTTGCAAGTTATTTGAATTCTGCATTTAAAAGTAGGGAGGCTATTGTAGTCTGTTATCTAGAGAATATAGATATGGCTACAGAGGAGGAGTATTTGCCTAAACACAAACTTCCACAATGTGTAGATATCTTCATCTGAGTTAGCCAACATGAGCTCCTTTTGTACTCCTCTGACTTCATGTAGAGGAAACATGTCTCCACAAGCAAAATCACTTAATCTTAAAACAAACTTTTGAAATCTGTTAGATGAATCTTATCTTGATTTTCTCGACTCACTCTGGAGGGATCCAGTCAACCAGCTTACATACTGTTACCTACACTGCAGATATGTGAAGTTAGGGGAGACAAATCTTATGCCTGGTAGTTTATGTTCTCCCCCAGCACCATCTCAAGTCAACAGATCCAAAGTCTTCAGAAATACTTATCAGAGGAATAATCTAATCCAAACTGGCTAATGGAGAGAGATAGCTACATACAGACAACCAGCTCTGTCCAACCTGAGATACTGTCCTATGGAGTTTCATTTCTGTCTCTATCTCCTCTGGCTAGATAAGATACTTAAATTTCATGTGGCTACAGTCAGGGATAAAAAAAATGCCCTAAGGCTGAATGTCTTCCTGTGGTTCAATGAACTAACAACTGATTTCAGTTTAATTCTCTCTCACAATTTTTGAGGAGTGTGGAAGCGTTTAGCTTTATTCTTGCTACATCCTGTCTCTCCTACAAGGGATGCAGTTTAGTGAGTGATAAAAAGTGGGAATTTAAAGCTATGACTTGAATTACACAAGGTTACATTTTCAAAACACTGATGAACCTGGATGTCTTGACATTCACAGGTCAGACCTGAATACCCGAAGAGGGTGATTTTCAGAACTCTTCTTTGGCCCTGATAAAATCTAGTGACATTTATTAATTATTTTGGTCAGAGAAGTCAAAATAACAAATTGTTTTGTAAATGCAGTTCCTAGTATAAGCAGTGCTTACAGAAAACTGCAACAACACTAGAACCCACAACCCCATGTAAATATGTTAACACTTCAATTATATCTGTTGCAAGTCAATATTTTAAAATAATTCAATTTTCAAACTCGTGGCCAGATCCTGACTAAAGGCATACTTCTTTCTAGGAGTATTTAACTTCTATAAAATTATTCTCAAAAGAGGCAGGAGGGAGAAAGACTTTCATTTATCATAAAGACAGAGTAAGAAGTCTGGTATCTCACACGGTATCTTCATGTTAACATGTGAGGGCAAACAGGGTAAAATAGGACCACACTCCGAAAAATATTCCCTAGAGGCCATCACTTTCTGTCATAAGAAGCCTTATTGTTTATACTAATTTTGCAAACAGTGCTTCAAAATAATCCCTATTGCCCTTACACTTCCTTCTCAGCCTGCCTTCACCTTTTGCCACATGAATCCTGATGCAAGAAAGTCTCACTTCCGTCAGCCTCAGATACTCGTCATAATCAAAAATCACTTGCAAATCGAGAAAAGGAGGCATCATTTGTTTTGCTAGAGGTAAGCAATGAAGAGCATTTTACAATGGCCCACATTCCAATTTTAATGTGGCTATTAACCAGCTGAGATCAGCTTCAGCCTCCTGAGAGTCATGTAACAGAGCTGATCAGTGAACATCCCTAACTCAGCACTTAAACACAGATTAGTGCTGCCCACTCCAATCCAGCTCAGAGCAAATCTTCACTGTGTGTTCCTTTATGTTCCATGCTCTTTTAAGGGCAGTTTCATGAAAACTTTTTACTCATTTAAGTAATAACAAGCCTGCTGCCTTTTCAGTTTAGCTTCCACAAGTCTGCACATTTGTATTAGAAGACAAGGCTGTATTCAGCCACATTTCACAATGATTGTTGTTTTTAATACATTTGATTTAAGAGGAACACACCTCCCATCTCCCTTTCTGATCCATCTTTCAAGAGTAATGTAATGACAGTACTTCTTTCCTGATAATAATTTTCTTAATCGCTGGATTTTTCTAAGAAGGCCTCCCAGAGCTTTGCTTTGGTTTTGTGTTTACTCAGTCTCCAGCAACACAGCTTGCCACATCACCATATTTAATCATGCTGCTTTCTAGCTCCATTGTCATTCGACTTAAGGAAGTGACCCATTCTCCTTCCAACAATAATTCTGGAGTGTATCCAACACATGGAAGGACCAACTTTTGTCCCTATTTTCCCCCCATTGAATAAACTCTTGTTTTCCAGCAGAATTCTTCTGGTTTTTTGCTTCATTCAGTACTTTCACTCACTGACTACTTGGACTGAAGTAAAAAAAACCCAGCATAATAAGACCAAGTACCACTAAAAATATAAGATTTTAAAGACGAATTAACAACAAATTTTCCTATTTTTTGGCTGTTGGCTTTTCAAAGCTTCTATCTATCTTAAAAGTCTTACAGGAAAAAAATATCTCTAATGATGCCAGGCATAACTCAATCCATAATAATAAATTTCTCAACTTTGGGCCAGAAGAGGCTTGCACGAGCCAAAAAGAAAATCTGCTGTAAGATTTCAACTCCTGCCTCTTGGACATATCACTGCTGGCTTCGGCCAATATGAGACTGCAATTTGGTGCCAAAACTGTCTCTCTTATTACTTTGCTGTGGACAAGTGGATAAGCAAGGGTGATGTCCAACTTCCGCCTGGTTCAGCAAGTGGGAAACTTAGGTTAAATGACTTCCCTGGTTGAAAACACAGTTCACAGATCTGTAGGGTGCCAGAGTACAGACTAGGCTGTGCTACATCTCCCTGCTGAAATTACACCAACAGGCAGGAAGGAGCCACGTGCTGTGATTCTTGGGGTTGTCCTGTGCAGGGCCAGGAGTTGAACTCAATTATGCTCGTGGGTCCCTTCCAGCTCAAGAATTCTATGATTCTATGGCTCTACACAATTCTATGAAACCAAGTTCCAGATGGCCAGAGGTAAAGCATGTGACTCAGAGACATGGGAACCCTGTGGGAATGAGTAGCCCTCATTCCAGTTTCTGCTCTGGTTCTGTGAGTCACATGAATGTATCCCTGGCTGCACTGTGGGTGGGCCACAGTGTTGAAACAGTCCTAGAAACCTTGGATTCCATGCAGTTCTCAAAGTCAGGTGTCCCTGTGCCACTCTGCTCTGTGCCGTGTCAACAGCTTGTCAGTTGATTTGATTTCTGAATGGCCCAAAAGGATGTCAGCACTAAAATTCAATGTAAGGTATTAGGTGCCTAAATCTTTTCTGGATGTAATTGCCAAGGATTCACCTCTGATCATCTAACATGTTACAATGTACCAGGAGAGAGATTGAGTGAATTTCCCTCTGTCTAACAAGGAGTCTGCTGCAGGATGAGATTTAAACTTTGCTGTCTGTCATTTCCAAGAAGAGATTACTATCTCTACCTTTTCTGAAGGTAGAAATTTACATGAGAGCTGCTGGGTGGTATGTGAAAGGGCCAAAAGCAAAATTCAGGAAGAAAAAAAAGGCCAATTTTTATTTCAAAACAAAAATTATAATAAAAACTTACCTACTGTATGACAAAATTAAAATGGTTTTAATTTTTCTCTTGCATATATAAATACAGAAAAGAGATTAATAAGATATTGTAAATATAAGGACTAGATTAATATACTCAGATGTATTGCCCTGATTTGTGGATGATTCAGATCTCAACCTAGAGTGATGCCTTTTATAATTCCAAAATGTTCATACTTGAGATATCAAGGATGGCGCTTTGAGCAACCTGGTCTAATAAAAGATGTCCCTGCCTGTGGCAGGGGAGGGGATTGAAAAGAGATGATCTTTAAATCCTTTCCAACCCAAACCATTCTATGATTCCATCATTCTATGAGATTTTTTTCCCCCAGCCATAATTCTCATTGTTTTATTCAGGACCTTGCCCTTCTAAAGAGGAAACTGATGGAATTTCGTAAATTTAATGGGTTCATAGGACTTATTATGATTTGTCAGCAATTTTAAACTGTTTTTTAGGGAAGGGTGAATAATTTCTGGACTGGGGTCAGTGAACCACAGTGACATAACATTGACACTAACCATGCTGCCACTGAGAGTCAGTCATGCCCTGTTGCCAATGAAAGCCTTGTGTAAAGACAAAAAGTAAATCATTATCCCAATGAATAGCAAATGTATCTTATCAATTACCCCATTTTTCAAAAGCACTTCCACCTCCAAAATCCCAGCTTTTTTATTCTCTATCTTTCTCTTTGTGCTTTTCTTCTCATTCTTTTTATTAATTTCTCTCCCTTTCTTTGTCCTTTCACATTTCTTTATTACAGTAACTCCTAGCTTCCCATTTTGGGTTTTACCTTAGTCTCATAAAAGATCAATAATTTCATAGTGAATTATTACATGAGAAAGACTGTAGGACAGCATTCCAAAGAAAATAGAGATGAGAAATAACCATATTCCAAACATGTGTGCTTAGGCTGCTGATTCAGTAAAAGAAACACTAAGTCAGTACCTCTGAACATTTGGAAAGTTTTTTCCCAACTAACGAATATACTTCAGATATTTTTTAAAAAATCAACCTATCCCTTAGTTTCTTCCAAATTTGAAGGTGCTATAAACATACAAGGCAGAATGAAATCAGCCCTCAAAAAGGATTTTCAACACCTCTGTTCTTCACATCATCTTGTCTCTCCTCGATTCAGGCAAACTGCAAAAACTCACTCCCAACCTTACAGGACTCTTATGCCTCTGTGTTTATCCAAGCATTTTGTAGAAATGATCTTCACGACTGCTGGGTACTGTAGGCACAAAACTGCTCCTTGTTTTATGACTGGGAAACTGGGTCATGGGGAAACTAACTGGTTTCACCAGAAGTCACTCAGTGAAACACTGTCAGAGCAAAGTGTAAACCTGATGATCCCAACTCTGTCTCATGAATCAATTGATTTTACTTTCTCTTTATCTGCCATTCTACAAGAACACTCTAAACATGTTGAATTATGTTTTGACACTTTTGAAACAGACTTTTTTTTTCCTAAGTTCTTATATATTCCTTTTATGCCATCTGCAGAAATTCTCAAAGCTGCAGTTTAATTTGGCTTTTGTTGCACTGTACTGAAATAGAGAAGATTTAGTGAAACTCATATTCCATTCCATCCCATTCACAGTGAAGAATAAATCCTACTTTACAGTACAACAATTAATATTGATTATATTACTTGAAAATGTAAGAGACTGCACACATATATATTTTCCATGAACCAGTGTTCTAACAAGGACCTCTATTTATTATAGCTGCTGAATATGATCAAAAAAGTGTTCTTTAAAGAACATAGTTCAAAATATGGAATTAAATATCAAGATTCAGTCTTAGAGGAACAGCATTTCTATCTATACAGGAAAGATTGGAGAGAAAACATTTGATAAGAATAGCTCACAGTTAAGGGGGACAGCTCAGAATACAGAGTTTGCCTCTGGTGGAAAAGAAGACAAGGCTGAAGTTTCATGAAGGTGGCAGAAAGTGCACAAGCAGGAGTGGAGCATCCTTTGGGTGTCAGAAGCTGATGAGTTGAGTCAGTCTCAGATCATTTTCCATCTCAGCATCTATGATGAAAGGCACCAGCTCAATTTATTTAGTGCTGTCACATATATCTGTACTACTTTTCCTCAATTTTCTATGATACATTCTCTCTCTCTCTCTGCTATCACTTCATCTTCTTGACCCTCTCATCCTGCCCTACGCATTGCACATTTCAAAAAAGCGGAATCAGCAATAGGGCTGGAATCACAGAATTACAGAATGGTAGAACATCCTCTGTTAGAAAGGACCCACAAAGATCAGCGAGTCCAACTCCTGGCCCAGCACAGGACAGCCCCCAGAATCACACCAAGTACCTGAGAGCATTGTCCAAATGCTTCTTGAACTCTGTCAGGCTTGGTGCTGTGACCACTTTTTGGGGAGCCAGGTCCGTGATCCCTTTAAAGTTCTGAGTTGCTCAGAAACCAGTGAAGCTGTACCAAGATAATATCTGCAGGGATTTTGTGGCCTAAGTACATATACAATGAGTTTGGTTGCTTTTTCCCCCTTTTTTTTTTTTCTTTTTCACTAGTTATCCAATTTAACTGCATTTTGATTGTGTCAATCCACATTAATCCATAACAATATAATGACTGTATTTCAGAGTGCCAGTGGTGTTTGAGATCCTGTGATTTAATTTCACAGTGCTTTCATATCATATATTTACAAAATACAGACCAGCAAACAGTTCCAATTGTGCATTAAGGAAGCCATGTGTTTTGGAATTGACATAACCCAGGACAGGACTCAATCCTCTTTTGAGAATAGCACACTTTTGTCAGAACCAAGTTGATAGAGGTGACCCTACCAAACAAAGCACTTCAGATACTGTCCAGCAGAGATCAGCCATGAATAGACTCCTGTCAGTCAACAGAATCACCTTTCTGTTGGTAGTGGCAGACAGCATTTGCCAAGGGCTATGCACCAAATGCAGACTGCTGAAACACCAGTAATATGACTTAGCCATGAAATCATCCCAGTTCTTTGCAAATAGAGTAGGATACTGTTAGGAGACAGGAATAAGAGAAGGGGGGAAGGGCATTCCTCTTGACAACTCAAATTCATAGATCAGAGCCAAAAGAAGCAGCAGGTTTCTGGCTACACTGCATTTAGATCAAAGGCTCTGTTATAGCTTATATGATTAATGAAAGATGAACAACATTCCGAAGATTAACAAATTTAATTCCTGAGAGTGTAGCAGTTATCTCTGTGGGCAGACTGACCCTTAATCTCTGATGTGGTGCTGGACTGTGCCACCCTCCTGTTTCTTCTCTGCTCCCCCTCCACTGCCACGGCCATGCCAGCAACTGTAAGATGACATTGTGTAGATGGGTTCAGCACAGAAAGATAGAACAATGTGAAAGGATGGAGACTGGGATCTTATCAGCCAAACAGGACACCAGATATAAAAAGTAATCAACTTAAAGCTCTTATCAAAATGTTTCCTGGGAACCGTTTTGTTTGGTTTTGTTGGTTTTTGTTGTGTGGTTTTTTTTTTTTTTTTAAATCTGTCTCTGCTCAGGAAAAATTACAGGATTATTTTAAAGTAATTGCATCTGATATATTCTGTATGTAGGCGTGTATGTGTTCCCTGAAGAATGCACATGGCTTGTAACTTGAGGTGTTTTAAGCCAAGGGAATTAAGTTATCATGTACAAAAGGAGTTTATCTTCAAGAGGAACCCAGATATGACTTTTTCTGTCCTATTTCAAGGATGAATGGAAAACACTGAAAAGGAATGCACACACTGCAATATTTTAAGAATATAAACAATTAACAAAATATTTAGACAAATTACATATAATTATGTGCTAAAACAAAATAGCTGCCTGTAAAATCCTCCATACCAGCATTCTCTGGAACTTCATTTGCAGTTGTTTGAAAAGGTTTAGAAATCCCATAATCTGGTGATAGCAAACAACTTTTAAAGTAGAATATTTTTTGATTTCAGTTCTTATTAGATTCCGCTTTCGGGATTAATCATTTTCCGTTGTCATGCCTACTCTAGTATGCACCCATCCTCTTCTCCACTGCTTAGAACCTACTTTTAATAATCTTGAGAACATCATCCCACTCATTTTAAACAGTCTACTGCTCATCAGAGAAAAAAAATTGTAATATTATTTCATGCATTTTTTCTAACTATCCTTTTTTATTATTATTGCAATGAAAAAGCTATTGGGCATGCTAGTGCTGGTTTTATAATGAAGGGAAAATACTTCTTAATCAGCTAGATAATATGAGAGCACTAAAAGAGTGATAATAAGAAAACAGAGTAGAAGAACACAGTCTCATGGAAAATGTTGCAATAAAGCCAGAGAGATAATTTCACATCTTGATTCCTTGATTCCATCCTTATTTCATCATGGCATTTGGCATTGCTTGCTTGGAGATGGGTTGAAGGCAAATTAGGCTTTATACAACTTTTTTATTCCAGCAATTCATTTGCTTGCCAGCATAAATCACAGGACCCTTAGGATTTTTACTTAGCTTCCTATGCCCAGGTTCCAGACTATGTAGTGGTTTAGGTTCTGTGCTGGCAAAAACACCCTTGTGTGTTCGAAGCCCACCAACAACACAGCAAAGTATGTTATGGTTTTAGTAGTGTTTAAACAAACTCCTTTGGTCAGAGAGATCTCCTAGCTGGATGCCACAAGGTGATCTCATTAGGGAAGGACAACTCCAGCTGTCCCATCAGCTCTTCCAGAAGACAGGAAGTTAATTTCTTCTAGTCACAAAAAGAATCTGCATAAAACATGCCACAGCTCTGTCTGGTGCTCTTACCTTGTGTCCTAGGTTACGATGTAAGATGTAAACAGAAGCATGTATTCTATTATCATCTTCACAAGCTGTTGAAGCAGGCAGGACAGTGTTCATTATCTCCTACCATGACTCATCCCTGATAACTCCCTCCGGGGGCTATCTCTGTTTAATGGGCAGTCAGGACCCACTGCATGACTCATAGAATTACATCAGCCCATTGTGAGATGCTCCATCCAGGGGGAGGAGCCAAGCATTCCCACCTGGATATAATCTGGGGGTGGGAACAGCACAAGTAGCCCTTACCTACTGGATTCCCAGAGGATAAGAGCCAGATAACCACTATTAGACCTTCAGAAGAAGACCAGACCCTTCAACAGGAGCACCACATCAACAAAATCACAACTATCACTTCAGGGGGCCTGCAGCCACCCTTTAATTGGACTGCTACCACCACCATGCCTGACAGGGTGTCAGGTTATATCCTGACTCTGTCAGTGTTTCTGTACTACTGCACTTATTTTTAGATTTTTCTATTAAATTGTAGTCCTGATTTTGAGTCTCTCACTGGTTTGCTTTCAAACTAGTACACCTTGGCTTCCACATGCATACAGCAAGAGGTTCAGTCAGGCTTGAATTCTGCAGGAGGTGTGTCCTTAATATTAAATTTCTTATGAATATTTAAAAGTAATAAATGTCAAATTAAATGTTTAATGATCTTGTTTTGACTAAAAAGAGCTTGAGAATGATCAGGAAGAAGTAAAGCTACCTAAATTGGCCAGTCACTGAGCTCAGAGGAACACCTCCCACAACTTCTGTTGCTCTGGAGCAGGTACCCTGTGATAGCAATGGTGGTTGAATTGCAAGAGACAGGCACACTGATGTATGGCATGCCTACTCTCAGAAGCAATTAAAATGTCTGTGTGCTTTGCTCTATTCCACCAGACCTAGTCTAGGTGGAGCCCAAAATAATGATGCAACATCTTCAACGGTTCCTTTTCTTGCTTATTTTTTCATAGGAGCTATGGGATTTGTTATGACTTCTTGACACATTGAGGTGTATGCAGTAGATTTCAGTAATTTTAAGTAAATTCACCTACTTGAACAACCCATTTCTGTGATGCTTTGTCATGATCAACTTGGATCTATTTGAGTCTAGCCTGCAAAGCATAGCTGTGGAGAAGAAACCTCCCAGCTCCACTGGAAGGTGGAATTATCTACACAGATATCTAGAAGATTTTTTTTACAGCCATCTAGCAGATGCCTTATTACAGCCTATTTTTTAAAGAAAGTGAGAGTTCAAGCTTCATTACTGCAAACTGTGGAAACAACTTCCATAATCTCAACTATTAAGGAACGGGGAAAAAGAAGTTAATTATGTACAATATCAGTTATCTTCACCTTGGTGTGCTTTAATGAACTGAAGAGATTAATTCTGTACACACGGCTTTTACAGAGGTGAATAGATTTGAGACAAACTTGTGAATGACCTTTGAGACTGCAGAGTGAGAGTTGGTACAGGGGAGAGCAAAGGCAGCTGAAATCATGGTGAGGCAGTGTATTGTTTCTCAGCCTCTTCACATTTATGTTCATCTCTTATGGGCTTGGATTATTGTTGCAGTCACTTGAAAACTAGCCAAGCTTTTCAAATCATGCCAGGGAAATATTATTTTTAATTTTTTTTGTTCTTTCTTACTGCTGTGGATTTTTTAGGTTTGAATGAAGCCAAGAAAATATGAACAAGCATTCAATTCAAAGCCACTCGTCCTATTCACACACCCCAGTGTGGCATTTGCCTCTGGACAAATCAAGTTAGTCTTGCTTTGCCAGTCAAAGCTGAAGGCAAACAAAAGTCTCACTTCAGCTAATTGAATCCCACTTACTCTGTCAAACAAGAATGCAGATACTTAATTTGTTATCATATTATTCCCACATTGCAGCTATGTAAAAGTTCATATGTGGGTTGGGAATCCAGGGTTTTCGGCATTTCCCAAACACACAATTAAGGGATAGTTTCAAACTTCAAGAGCTTATTTTACAAGTGAGATCCCTGGAGGACAGCAATGCTGAACTGTCTGGACTTCCCTCTGTTGACTATTTGCTGGTGGAACTTTTTTTTGCTTGTTTTTCTTTATCTAAAGTAAGTGCAAGTTTTTCTTCATGCCTGTAGGAAACCTTTCACTGACCCATTTCCTGAACCAAGCAAACAGTCATCAGCTTATAATTGGGTGAATTAGCCACAGGAGAGAAAGCAAACTTTAAAATAATTGCTCTTTTTCCTCATTTATATCAACATTTTTTTCTCCAACAAGCCACCTGGCTCCAAATATTTGTTTTCTAATCATCCATGTACAAAACTCACCAGACAGCAGATCCTGAAAAGTCCTAGAGTGAAATTCTGCTCAAATAACATCATCAGCTTTCAAAAGCCATTCGGAAGGAGATCAGCAGAGCATACCCCCATACTGTGCATCCTTTGGTTGGGAAAGTGAGCCCTCCTGCAGCTCAGAGCTAAGGAAGAGGGAATTTCACTCTTTAATTCTCATGAAGTACACAGAGAAAAGGAGGGAGGGAGTGAAGGGAAACTAGTGCTGATCAGAGGAACTACTAATGGAACAGCAGAGTTTGAAGATGTCTGATCTCTTCTCTGCCATGAGTGCAGACAAAGTCTCAGATGAATTATGAAACACAGATCCCTGTCATGCCCCCCATGCAAGTTCAAGGAATAGAACAGTTGTGTACTCCTCACAGGGTACTCCGCCAATTTGGCATTTATTCCCCATCTACTTTACAGAAAGAGATATTTTATATAATTTCTGTAGACAATATATAGCTATTTTTACCAGTTTTTCCTCTGATGTGGTCAGGGCAAGGATGGCTTTGAAATATTGCTTGATGTTTTGCACCTGTGTAGGGAAGCCATTGGAAATCATTATACTGCAAGCTCTGCTCTGGTTTGAACATTTTGGGTTCCAAGAAGGTTTATCTCCACCCTGCTGCCTGCCCACCTACAGCTGTCACAGAAAGTGAGGAATCATCTCACCTTACTTTCACTCATCTCCAGGGTCGACATCCGCATGCAAGCACATTTTCACCTTCTTTTCCTTACAGTCATAAGAAAGAAATAAGTCCTCCTAGGGAATGATTAATTTGACTGATTTCAAATAGCTGCCTTATGGAGAGGTAATTAGGCCTTAGAAAAGCCTAATTATTTCTGTTGACTATAAAGGGAACCTTGATGATTCCTAGACGTACAGAAACCTATTCTGGCTCTGGCATTTCCTGAGCTGCAGATCATCAGTAGCTGGAGCAAAGACAGCTCCATGCTTTCCTTGTCCTTTTGCTTTTCCCTGAGCACCCAGTATCTACTGCTAGTCATCGGCAAAATAGTCTTTCAGTGAAATTCAAATTTTACCAAACTGTGCAACCCTTCCAGAGTACTCTCTTCTTTGGCTCTATCCATGACACCTGCTGCAAGGCGGGAACTACAAAAAAAGTCTTCAAACACATCCAAACTCCAGGTAAGGTAGGAAGCAATAACCCTTCAAGACCTGCAAGTCTGCCTGTAGAACATAGTGTTGATGTGTAGCAGTGCAGACATTCTCTGTGACCACTTTGTATATGTGGGAAACAGGGACTAAGGGTGCACAGATCTGTCTTCATGAAGTCTGTCTTCAAAGGGGTAGGAAGGTTGGGGCCCCCTGCCTGCCTGGCTTTTCCAGTTAGTCAGCTACAAAAGACAATTTATCCCTCAGGTTGTTTCTTCTCTGTCCACTAAGAGACAGAGAGCCAGAGCCTCTGGGAACCAGATGACAAGGTTTTAATTGACATAATGTTGTAGATTTACCATGGTTTACCTCCATGAGCCCACCAAGATGCCCTCTTTTCCTTGTCAAGATGGGAGAAAATAGAGTAAAAATTCATGGGTTGAGATACAGACAGGGAGATCACTCACCATGTACCTTCACAGGCAAAACAGACTTTTCCTGGGGAAACTAATTTAAATTCTTGATAATTAATATCAAAATAAGATGGTGATAAATAAAACAAATCTAAAATCACTCCTTCTTTCCTCCCAGGCTCAACTTCCCTCATGACCTTTCCACTGCTTCCTCCCTGAGCAGTGCAGAGGGATGGAAGGGAGCTGCAGTCAGCTCATAACATTCCTCCTTCCTCATGCTGTTCCCCTGCTCCAGCATGGTGTCCCTCCCACAGGACATAGTTCTGCATGAACCTCTCCAAGGTGGGTTCTTCCCACTGGCTCCAAGGACTGCTTCAGAGAGCTTTTTATCATAGGCTGCAGTCCTTAAGGAACAGACAGCTCAAGTGTGGATTGGTCTCTCATGGGTCAATGACACTTCCAGAAAACCTGATCCTGTGGGCTCCTCTCCATAAGCCACAGTTCCTGACAGAAGCCTGTTTGTTCCTCCATGGGCTGCAGGGACACAGCTGCCTCATTTTGGTCTTCATCATGGGTTGCAGAGGAATCTCAGCTCTGGTGTCTGGAGCACCTCCTCCCTCTCCCTCACTGACCTTGGTGTCAGCAGGGCTGTTTCTCTCACATTTTTCCCATTCCCCTCACTCCCTGAGTAGCGTTGTTAGCCCTTTCCTCCATATGTTATCACAGAGGCACCACCAACATTACTCATTTGCTCAACTCTGAAGAGTGGCAAGTCCATCTTGGAGCCAGCTGAAAAGGGAGCTTCTGTCTTCCCACAGAATCCACCCCTGCAGCCCCCCGCTATCAAAACCTTTTCATTTAAGCACAATACACTTCACAAGGGCCAGGTTTTCTATCCATGTCTTTTCCTAGATTTGTCAGTGAGTCTATCTATCCATCCATCCACCCACACATCCATCTATCCATCCATCTATTCATATATCCATCCTCTCTTTTCTGCATTCCAGACTCTTCTCTTGGACATATTTTTCCTTATTTCTCCTCGTAACCTCAATTTAGGGCTGTAATAATTAGCCAGAGGTGCAAAGAGTGCAGCTTCACACTTCTTGCAAAGAAGAAAGTGATAAATTAATTTTCCATGTCTCTCTGCAACGTCCCTTTTAGGCTCCTTATCAGGGCAATAATTCATCAGCACTGGTCCCTTTGCTACTGTCAGTTATTTCAGGAATGCTATGAAATTAATGAGACTAATGGCTTTTGTTTCTGTGTTGTTTGGGTTATTTTTTTCTGTGTTTTTTTTTTAAAGGTATAATTTGTTTAGAGGTGCTTTTTAGCCCTCATAACTCCCATTACACAACTCCCATTATGTGGTCTGACTGCCCACGGCCTTCTTTTGAAAAAGAATAATTTGGGAAGCAGATATATGCAGTCAACTTCCCCTCTGAGGAAGCTAAATGGAAAATCTAAATTATGCTGTTTCAGAAACACTTCCATACAGAAATTTTAAAATGTGATTTAACAAACAAGGTTAACAGGCATTTCAGGATGGCTACAATAAAATAACAGGTGTAGCACAGTGTCTTTGACCCTATTCCTGTTGTTCTTGGATGGATCATGAAATAAATTTGCAGCTTTCATTGTGCTGTGGAATTGGGCCTTTCATTCCTTCATCTTATATATGTATTTATATATACACCTCAAATTCCTTTGCATAAACATATAAATTGATATATGTATACATATAAATTAATGGAACCAAAATGTGAATGTCACTAACCAACATAATCCCAAGAAGACAAAATACGTGATGTTACCTCTGACTTCACTTTTTTTTTCTTCTCTATATCTCCTATTCTGCTGGGACTTTCATCCCTAGGGTAATTTAAGTATTTGGTGAATTTTCAGCAGACAAGATTTTATAGACTATGGAGGGCATGAACTACACATTCTATGCTAGATTAGCGGTTTTAAGGCAGTAGTGGGAGGAAGTCAGGATTTTTCTTTTTCTGTAAACCTATCTTTAGGATTAGTGTCAGGTTTTATTTTGAAAGACTGTTATCTTGAAATCTTCTAGTGTTACAGTTGTCTGTGTCATAGAATCTCCAAGAAAAACTTGCCTAGAAGTCACTAAAACTGCTTTTCCGACAGAAAGAAGGAGCTGTAAGAAGGAAAGTATTCAGAGCTTGCATTTGAGTCCTTGCTCTCCACCCAGAGGTATATGGGATGCACTGAAGTTTGTCTGAGGTGCAGATGCCACAAAAACTTTTATGGGTATGAACACTGACTGATGTGGTCATGGACCTTCTCTCACTGGTAGGAAAGCTCCTGTGAAAGCTACCTTCACCCTCTAAGGAGACCAGGAAGTAGGCAACTGTATCAGTGCAGGCTCAGTTTTTGGTACAGTCAACCATTTTTAATTTTTGGTTCTTAAACATGAAAGCAAGGAAGAACATGTTCTAGGACACTTATGCTAAAGCAGCCACAACAACTCCTGCATACAATTGTGCACACACGCGTGCACATATATATGTTAAATTCTCTGGAAAAGTGATCTAATTCTCTATAGCAGATCCTTAGACTGTCTCTCTTATCCTGTATTTTCTTTTTCTTTGTATAGGAAAGTGTTTATCATATCACAGGAGATAGCAGTCTGCAATAGAGGCTCATCACATTAATAAAAACACAATACCAAACAAAGAACTCTTCCTTCCACTTCAATACACAATGAAATGTCTTTCAGTATACACACACAGACACACAAAGAAACCTACAGTACCTAATAAAAATAAAATACAGTGAGGGATGGGCTCCTTTGTAGTCATGTAGTAGGGGCTGTGTAGCAACAGACTCATTTTACTTAGCTTTGAGGTACATTTACTCTTGGATAACATTAGCAAGCCACGTCCCAAAGTCAGCGCCTCTTCCTCTAGCATGATCTTCCATTAGAAGGTCTTTCTGCTCATAGACAGGGGACCCTACAGGGTATGTTCCTTGGCTGATATGTCAGTAAACTCATCTGGCTAAGCACTTCAACTCCATATTGCTCAGCTGATATCACAGAGTCATAGAATCCTAAAATGGTTTGGGTTGGAAGGGATCTTAAAGACCATCTAGTTTAAACCCCCCTGCCATGGGCAGGGACATCTTCCACTAGACCAGGTTGCTCCAAGCCCCATCCACCTGGCCTTGGACACTTCCAGGGATGGGGCAGTGTGGTGGTTCATCCCTTCCCCTCCTCCCCCAGGCCACACTATGATTCTTTAAATGACCTTAAAACACTCATTCCCAAGAGGCAGCCTCTGGGCAACCTGTGCCTGTGCCTCCCTCACCACCCTCACAGGAGAGAATTTCTTCCCGATATCCAATCTAAACCTACTCTCTTTCAGTTTAATGTAATTCCCCCTTGGCCTATTGAACTACCATTTTACTCAAGCATCTTGTGGTAACCATCCTAAGTGCAAGGGATAATTACAATCGTAAGAGTAGGGTTATTGTGCAGACAGATTGACATTTTAACCACTGAACTATCTGGATCTGCTCTGAGTACATGAGATACCAACTCTCCCACCAAAATAAGCTTACTGGGCTGGCTAACAACAGAGCTGTACCAAGGAAATTCTAAAGGAAAAATATGCTAGTGCAGATATACAAGTGCACTGGTAGTGTAGCAAAATAAGTTTTTTGCTACTATGTTGATGTGAATTTTATATAAAGGATAACATAAAATAAAGACAAACAAAGAAAACCCAAGCAGGATGTTGAGAAATAGTGACAAGGACAGTTTTGAGACTCTGAAATATTCAGACGAATGCAAAAGTACTGAAAGATATTTTTATTTTGTCTTCACCAATTTGAGCTGGCTGCTAATCTGGGAAGCAGCCAGATTTTTATTTTCCTTCTCTTGTGCCTTGTAAACACTTACTTATTTAGTTAAAATGCAAAGATTGTTAAAAACACTTTACCAGATGCTTCCCTGGGTTCAAAACACAATTGCCTTTGGAACTCACATTTGGTCTTTTTATTCTGCTTATGGTAATTTAGCCAACCTATGTGATAGCAGTTAAATGCTCAAAACCTCACTTCTAAGAGGTATGCTCTAGATCAAGTGTATCCTAAGAGATTGTACCCAGGAAATCAGTGCTATAAATATAAACACTGCAATCTAAAATAATATAAAGAGAACCTTACTGAGAACACAGTGTAGATGACAGCCTGAAACAATGTATAAAACTCGTTCTTGTTTTATTTGTGCTTTTGCATCCGTAAAAGTAAATTAAAGGATATGCCTGCACACCTTTGGGTATGCAAGTCAATCTAGAAACTATTGTAAATTTTCTAACAAATTTAAGGAACTCTGACTCAAATAGGTGTTTCTGTACTGCTCCTCTCAGCCTGTTCCAGTACAATGATCCTTGAAGAGAAAGCATTGCTCTGGAGAATATTCAAGCCAAAGGGTGATTACTTGCAGTTCAAATGAAATGCTTTCATACTTCATCAAGGAAGGAGAAGGGAGTCACAGAAATGTCACTGTCAAGAATTATCTTTCTTTTTACATGATATTTTTATGCTGAATTTTTAAGGGTCAGGGGGATAATTGCCAGTTCAGTTGCTGAATCATTGAGATCTGATGTGTCTATCAGGGTGCTTTCATAGCAGCTGTGGACCAACTAGACAATGAGTTGGGTTATTTTTACTGGAGACCAAACCTCTTTTCAAGTGAAGCAGGCCAGGACCACATCTCCTTTTGAACTTTAGAGCTCTAATCTGTATTGTTGCTGTCAGTTTTACAGGGGAAATTAATTTTGTGGTGGAAAGTGCTTACTTAACCAATTAGAATCACCTCATGCAATATCAAGATACCTGAAGTATTACGACAGCTGAGAAACTTTCCATGACCTGTTGATACCCTATGAACTAACCTCCAAGGTGGCAAGTTGGTTTATTTTGCTTCTCCCAATAAGAAGGGTGTATGGCAGAGAAATTCAGTGATCAGCTGAAAACCACACAAGCCTGATTAGGAAGAGAGCAGAATCTGTACTTCCTATGTCATTTGTGATAATTCCCTCAAGCTCTGAATATGCAAATCATTTTTTTGAATGGAAAAACTGATTCTAAAGGAAGCCAGTGAGAGTTTGTTATAATACCTTAAGATTTGTAGTCCACTTCTAGATAAGAAATGGACTGGATCTCCACCTTGCAATTTAGGAAGTGACAGTAGTTTCTAGTCCTCATTTTTGGAAATATATCTAATGGAAACATGGGCAATAGTAATGACTGTCCACTCCACCTCCATCTCTTGCATATATATTTCACACCTCCATTATCTCAGCTTGGAGGATTATCATATGTATTTCTGTAATGCTCAGAGCTCCAATTTGCTTGTGAGATGTACACAGTTTAAGTATTGAAGTTTTATTTTGTGAGTATATTTGAAGGAACTGGCCTGACAACACGAATACTTTTTATACTGTTTAACAAAATATCCCTAAGCTGGCATTTCATGACCTGTAATGATGTCTTAAAGATGAAGACTCTGTTCCCTGCACTTTGAATTTAACATAGGATTTTCCTTTACTTCAAGTAATGAGACCAAAGCAAAACCAATTTTCAGTTCCCATTACTGGTTTTATCCAGGAATCAAGGGATTAAAAAACCCCACTATATTTCTTAGAAGCAAGGCAGAAACATTACTGATCATGACCCCCTAAAGCTGGAGGCCTTGTTATTAGTAATTTCCAGCTGTGCTCCCAGTGGATGCTTCCACCCTGGTCCAGCAGGATCCCAAAGGGCATGTCTGCACTTCAGCTGCTGAGGCACCCTTAGATTTATTGTCATAACCAGAAGCATGTTCTCTGTAATGAATAAACATTTCTGTGGCTCTGTCACTTTCTGATTGCTCCAGTTAACAGATGGACATACAAATTTGGGTTGGCACCTGCTACTGCACAATTTTCCCCCTTGTTTTCCCAAAAGGGAGAGACTTTTGCTTGATCTTGGGTGTTTAAGAGTAGAATCAGACCCTCGAAACTGTTAAGTAAGGAAACACAAGCATCTGAAAAGATAATGGTTTGCACAGCCCTGGAAAATATAAACGTAGATTGTTTTAAATACAAATAAACTTCAGCAAGCTCAAGCAATTAGCTTGGCACAACCCTGAAATGTGTTTAATGGCTGAGTGATCAAAAGGTTTTCCGTCAACTTTAGCTGAATCAAACTGGTAAGTAAATCTTCCCTTCCACATAATTTTCTGAAGTTTGAAGTGACAAATTGGACTGAACTCAATTAAAGCAGCAGGTTCTATGCGTTTAATTGCAAGCAGTGTCTATGATTGTGAAGGAATCCAATTCAGAATGAAAACACAGATGTGGCTGTGGCGGAGCTCTGTGAAACACAAAGAGGCAAAACGAAGTTCAATCAGAAAAGAAGTTACAGGCAATCTAAAATTATGCATTCTGCCATACTTCTGGAGCACTAGCTGTAGGCAAGTATTAGAATATTAAATTGGGAAATGTTCACCTAGCTACACCACTGCAGTCCAAAACATTCTATGTGAAAAAGTAAATATTTGTAAAGCAGTTTGACTGTGGGAAACACCAGAAAATACTAATGGTATTTTCTCTTACTGTGCAATGACACTTCAAAGAATTAGTTGTAGCATCAGTTAGACTGTATTAAAAGAAAAAATTTGTGCTAAAAATGGTAATTAAAGAATGACTTTGTAATAGGACACTCAGTTATTATGGGGGAAGTGCTTAGGGGGTAAATTTAGTATTTAGTCCTTCAGTGCACACACATGGCTCCCATCGATATTAATGGGAGCCATACACATGTTCAAGGGCAGGTTTCAACCTACACCAGGAAAGCTAAACTAAAAAGAGAGCAAATCTAGCAGATCAAGTTATTCTTAAAATTGACCCAGGTGAACATGACATGTGCTAGCATTTTAAGCCCTGCACTCAGTGAAAATTAGAGTTGTTAAATAAGCAATGGAATCAATTTTAAGCAATTGTAGTGTGTATTTATGGAAACAGCACCTCCATCAAATATCTAAACAACTAAAAAGGGAACCTATTAGTGTTTAAGTTTGGTCCTTGGAAGAAGATGATTTCCATAGTAAGGCAAGTGTAAGGATCATTTTAAAATCTCAGCAGGGAATTTCTGTACAGCCTATGAATTCTTTTTGAAATTGGGAGCTTTTTATATGTATCTGTGTCAAACCACAGACACTATTTTGGATGTGGGATTTTTTGTCCTTTCACATCATGGTTGGGGGTGAATAGTAGAGGATGTTGTGAAAGGGCTAACCTATCAAAAAGAATAGAAAGATTAAGGAAAAAGAAAAAAAAAGAAAAGAAAAAAGGCCAAAACGCCAAAGATAATGTGGTAAAACAACTAAGGTGAAAACCCCTATTTGAACTGAAAAGATAGTCCTCAGAAAGCAGAATGAAACCTTCCAAAAAGGGGAAACAGAAAAGAACTAGTTAAATATAAAAGTATAGTACAGCAGGACAAAGGGAGGAAGAAAAAAAAAAATCAAGAATGCATTGGTAAAACCATGAAAATGAAAACTTTTTTCCCAGCATGCCAGAGTGTTTCTAGGTCTGAGATGATCAAGAAATGAAAAGATCATACAGAGAAGATTGGGCTATAGAAAGAAAAGAAATCTTCACCATGATCATTATTGATAGATTTAGGGAGATTGCCATACCAGAAACTTTCCTTAAAAAGAGGTGAATTTGAATATCTGTTTCAAATTAGACTATCAGTATAAAATTATAGAGGAAATCAATAAAATTAACAGTATTGCTTCACCAGGACCAGATGGTATTCACCCAAGAATTCCAGAAGAACTGAAGTATGAAATTGTTAAACTATTAATTATGTTGAATAATTTTTTTTCCTAAAACAGAGTCCCCAGTACAGAAACAGGATGCCAATGTGGAAAAGGAAGAACAGGGAAAAGGAAAAAAGTTTTTTATTTTTTTCAAAGGAGGTATTGAAAAAAACAGATGATAAAATTGTACTGGTCAGTTTGATAAAAATTGTGATAAAGAATGGAAACAGGATACACATGGAAAATGGAAAATAATGGAAAGGGATAATTTTTTTCAGGGAGGTTGTGATTCCCAAACCTCTCAGAGCTCTCTTTATTTTCTAGGGGTTTTTTAAACACATTTTTTGTTATATTTTGTCTCCTGCTGAGTATCTTCATAAGAGTAGAGGACAGTGAGAGAAGAGTAATCTCTTGCTGAGGAGGATATACAAGGAGAGACAACATTGGAGGCTTTCCAGGGTAGGAAGAAGAAGCCCGTGTCAGAGTGAGATTTCATTATTCTCCGCAATTGCAGATCTCCAATAAGACCTTGGTAAACTTGTCTGAGAGGTGCAAAGACAGTGGACTTCCTAAGGTATCTAGACAGGTTGTGTGCTGGTACAGGTGAGGAGCAAGCACTCTTCTCTTGTAAAAGTATGTACTCTATAGGCATGTAATTATACTTACTGCTTTTAAAACTTTGAGGACAATTTTTTAAAATGCCTTTTATGAGGAAGCTTCAGGAGTGACAGGTGATGATGAATAACAAGAGCACATAAGCTTGGCCACCCATGGCTGTTCATTTCTCCTGTTTCCCAGGCATCTGCTGTGTTAGGGAAGTATATTTAGGTTTACTTAGGTATATTTCCCCTTAATATTTGTTCAGAGACTTCATGCAAATTTGTTCAGCCCCTTTTTGATTCTGCTGATGTTATCTGCCTTCATGACCACTCATTAAGAAAGTGGCTGTAATTTCCTGCTCAGAGGCTCAAGAAGGGCTTTTATCCATGCGAAACCCATCTTCTGCATGCTCTGGTTAAGCGTCCCCCCAGCTCCTGTACTGCTAAATGGCAGCATTTAAATTCACTTTACCTACTATCTTCATGACTTCAAGCAGTCACTTGATCCCCTGATCATTTTAGTTGCCCTTTTCTGGTTTTGGTCTACATCCACTGTCCCCTTCTAGGCCTGGGGAAAAGAGACCTGAATGCAGCATCCACATTGTGGGTGCACACCAGTTTTACAGAGCAGGGATATGCACCGTGTCTTATCTTCTGATGACAATGTTATTGACCTTTTTGTGTCTCTTTACCTGTTGAAATTATTGTTTCAGGAAAACATCCATAGTGACTCCGATATCTCCTTGCAATTTTTCTGAGTTCAGCATCATGTTTTTGTGCTTCAGAGTATTTTCTCTAGATTCATTCATTGCCTTGTATTGTTTTTTATATAGGAACTCATCTGCTAGCTTGCGGTCCCTTTGCTCAGTTTTGTTAGGTTATAAAGCATTTGACTACCCGATAGAGCTTAATCTAATTCGTAATCATAAATATTTCACTGTTTTCTGCTTCCTCAAGGGCATTGATGACAATATCAAATAAAACTGACACCAATCGTGGGATATCCCAATGCTGACTATTCTCCATCCTGAAAAGCAACTAATAAGCCTTTGCTACTTATCCTTTTCCTACCTTTCAGAATTCTTTTCTCTATTCCCATAGCAACTTACTTTCTTTAATAATATTTGACACATTGACTTCCCAAAGGTATGTTTTGGTTTTTTTTTCAAATCTGTATACATTATGACCACTCTATCCTTTTTTACTGAGGTGCTTGAAACTTCATGATAAAACAGCAACAGGTAGTAAGACAGAATTTCCCTTTACAAAAGCTAAGCTAATTCTTCCCTAAGAAGGTAAGGCTTATCTGTGTTCTCACTGTGCAATCTAAATATTCAAAACAAAAAAAGATCCACCTCAGGTGTTTAAGACATGAGGAAACAACGCAATTGGTAATGAACTAGTCAGCCTACTAAACTGTGATATGAGAGAAATAGCAGTTGCACTGAAAGAACGACAGTAGTATTTGCTGATTATAGTTTTGTATCTTTTAGCAAATTAGTTGGAAAAATACTGAACTTGCTACTGAAAATCAATTGATTTCAGATCTGTTAGACACAAAACAAAGCTATTTCAGATAATTTTATATTAAAACTATGACCATCAATGAGTCATAAAACATGACCTTTATCTCTCTTGTAGTAGCTGAAAGCTCCTTGACTGGATAAAGGCTGAGTTGTTTTTATGACTTTATGACAACCAAACCAGTCCTAAATCTGAAGTAGTTTGTTTATCACTTATTTGGTGCACCTGTGAAATTTCCTTGTCAACAGTTTCTGCTTTAAAAGATGATACTAGATCTTAGCTGTGAATTTAGATATAGCTCATCTGAGAGGAAGATTATATTCAGAACTGAGGACACTTTACATCTGAATAAGAGTTTCCACATGGGGTTTTAAGATGCTTGAACTGCGATGCTCCAAGTTCACACCTCCTATTAATTTGAATTAATTTTCCTAAGTGTCTAGATGTCAGCTGGCTCCAGAACTCTAGATATAAACAACTTCACACTCTGGCAAAGCCTAGATGTAAACTTGACAGCTTGGATGCATTTCTGTTGACTTGAAGCCAGGACTTGAAGCAGACAGAACAAATTAATGTGTGAAACACCCTTAACCAGTATTTCAGAATTCTGAGAAACAAGTTTTACCAAAAACTGCTTGAAAAAGTCTGAACTCTATTTCAACAGTTATCATGTATTAATAAGGTTTATCTAAGCTCAGCCTCTGGAAACCTTGAAGTTTGCTGTCTCGATAAAACTTGTTTCATTCCATATCTACACATTCTGTGCTTAAATGGGCTTGGCACACTTCACATCAGCTAATGCTGCATTAAAGAGTTGTAGATGACACAAAAATGTCAAAGGCAGCTTTATAATGTAATGAAAATGCTCTGAATGGAGACTTGGAAAAAGATTCTTTTGCCGTTACATATTGGTACATGTAATACTGCACCAAGAGATATCAGAGCTTTGATCTTACATGCACCTAAAAATATCCAACTTCAATAGAGCACTCAAACAATTCTTTTCCCTCACAATGAACCCATATGTTCTTCCAGCACAAAAGAAAATTAGCTTTTACTGCTCAAAATTAAATGCTGGAGAACAAGCCAAATATAGGTCATTTCTAGCAGGGCTGTGATCCTGCTAGATAACAGACAGCTAAGAAGGCTCAGGTCCGGGCAGCACACGCATGGAAGACATCCAGAGGGTTGAAGAAAGCTGTAATTTGGGAAAGAAATTGGAAATGGACCAAGTGATGCAATCCAGTATTGAACTGTGCCCTTCTAGTGTTGAAAGGCAACTTCTCAGTACAGAGGAAGGACACACTGGCATGAAAACTTGTGGTCACTAAGGGTGACGTAGCACTTGTACAGGAAGAATTTTATTAGCCCCAGTGTCCCAGATTTGTTGCAATTTCAGTAATGATATTCCACTGACCTGCATTTCCCTCGCAGTGTGAACTGGCTGAAGCTTTCCTCCTGTTTGTGCCTTGGTGACAGTTTATTATTGCTGTGTGTTGACAAACAGCTGTTGTGCTCTACTCAGGAGATGTGTGTGCACTGCACACAGCATCCATTAGCTGTGATACAATAAACTCCAGGACGCGGGGGGTTGGACATATGGCTCTGCACCTTTCTCAGCCACCATGTCTTTTGTTATGTCTGTACAGTGCGATGTGGCCAAAATTTGTGTAAGGGTCTTTGGGACCTCCTGGGACACTGTTTTATGGGTCAATCCTACTACTGATATATTTAAATGATAATAGGAATTTTATTGTTCGGTATAAAAATTGTTGTATAATTGTTTGGTGGTCAGGCACAGGCACAGGCTGTCCAGAGAAGCCGTGGCTGCCCCATCCCTGAAACTGTTCAAGGCCAGGTTGGATGGAGCTCTGAGCAACCTGTTTTAGTGGAAGGTGTCCCTGCCCATGGCAGAAGGGTTGGAACGAAATGATTTTGAAGGTCCCTTCCAACCCAAACCACTCTATGATTCTATGATAATTTATTTTGTATAAGAATTTCTACACTTTTATATATATATATACATATATATATATATGTAAAAAATAGAAGCTCAGGGCAACAATTTTTTTGGTAAAGGTGCTACTTTCACCTATGTTTTCTACACATGTAAACAAAGGCACAAACTTCTTCCAGCATCAGATCATTGTTACACTCACCTACCTTTCAAGCCAGCCCAGCAGTTAGGGTTTGATGTGACAGACCATAACCTCCAGTGGTCATTGCCTATGAAAGTGGTTTGAAATGGACAACAAACTGATTGCCAAGACAAAGGTGAAGTTAGGTACTTGCAGTGGCTTGAGAACAATGAAGCCTTAGCAGGTAGGAGTAAGTGAGAATATAAAAGACAACAGAGAAGGCAGGAGACTAGAAAGATGAAAAAGAGGGCAAGGGGGTCTAATGAAAACTTAATGGGTTTGTGCTGGTGAGTGGTGCTCCCCTGTCACAGCAATCTTCATTGTGAAGCAGCAAGACTCTTCTTGCTGTATGTAATTGTGCCAGGGAGAGCACATAATAAATAGGAGGAGACAAGGCTGTATGCATTCACAATAAGCCTTATTCTTGAATTTCGCCTTTGTGGAAAATATCAGCTCAGAAGCTAATCTAAAGTTTTGTTAGGGCTGAGTTCTGTCACCAGATGTATTCCCTGACGGTGTGGAGCACAGAGCCATGGGTGCTGAGCAGGTGGCTCAGCAACGGGATTCAGAAACTTTTGCCTGTCTGTCAAGAGTTAAATGTCTCTTCCATGCTGGCTGAGGTGGTCCCAGGTGATTCCTGTAAATGGGCTGTTTTGAGGCTGACATGAAATTAATTTGTCATCCTAAACCAACAGCAGGTCAATTGAATATCTCCATCCCATGGTGAATGATGCAAGACATTACAGAAAGGAAAAATAAAAGGAATACGGAGCACCTGTCTCCACTGCAGAAATGATGTCTCTTGTGGGACTTTTTCAGCGCCAAACGACTACATTTTCCATGCACACATACTTGGAAAGAGGCTTCAGTTTACAGTGCAGCCACAGCCAAGTAACTTCTAAAAGCACGGTGAAAAAAGAGAGGAAGTAATCAAATAGGGTAAAAAACAAATATTGAGGTAAGTCAGGAGCATGCAGCAAACAGCCTAGTTTTCTATCACCAGTTCCTTGGTCTGGCTGAGGTGTATTTTCACTTGGGTTACACTCTGGAGTATGACCTGCCTGCTCCTATTGCATTGGTTTCTTCTAGGGAAATGAAATATTAGCCTATTTTCTTAACTTGTGTATTAAGAAGACAAGTTAATTTTTCAGCTCTCTAGTGAATTATTATATGATCAGTTTATATGAGAGATGTCCTGGGAGTAAGAAAATGAGTCATAATTCACAGGAGGTGAAGCTATAAGTGAGTAATGAAGAATATGAAGATCATTCTTTCCCCTCACTGCCTGCACAGTCTTGTTTTGCAATTAAAAGGGCAGGGGAATAGGTAAATACACCGTTGAACCACGAGTCATCTCTGTATGCTGTGATCTTTGGGAAAAAGTCTTACAAAGTTTATTTTTTTGGAAATGAGCATGTGCAGCTATAAAACACATTAAAAGCCCTTCACTTTCTACCTAAGAGCTTCATTAGAGTGCCAGGTTATGGAGCAGCTCTTACTCATCTTCCAAAAGGCACACTGAAAATGTATTCTAAGCCCTCACTATTATAGATGTGATCCGTGTGGTACAGGGGGGAAACTCCAGACTGACTGAAAATATGTTTTTAAATGCCCTGACTTGCCTTAGTTCTCAGTCACCTGCCCACAGGCTACCCATTTTCACTGCTTAAAATTCCTTCCTTACCCATCCAGTTGCTTGCAGTACAGCAGTCAGGGTCTGACCTATTCTGGCAGCAGGTTTAATTCCACAAGCTGCAAAGACCTGATTTCAAGATCCCCACATTTCCGGTACTTATTCCAGCATAGCTGCTAGCTGCAAGACTGCAAAGAAGAGCCTTTGTTTTCTTTTCAGTATGCCAAAAAATCATAGAACCTCAGAATGGTTCAGGTTGGAAGGGACCTTAAATATCGTCTAGTTCAACCCCCTTGCCATGGACCAGGACACCTTCCACTAGAGTAGGTTGTTCAAAGCCCCATCCAGCCTGGCCTTGAACACTGCTAGGGATGTATTCCAAACCCCTGTGCAGTCTACCTTTTTAAGTGTGGATAGAAGTATGACTTTTGTACAGAATCTGGCCTCTCATGGAAAGAGTATAAGTAGGATTCATAAATCTGCTTTTAGTGGAAAACAATATTTTGGCACCTCAGTCAGGATGAAATGGGAAGTCCCGGTGAAGACAGTAGTGTGGACACTGCTGAGCAGAAAGTTGAGGAAACTTTCAAAGACTCATAAACTGCACCTCTAATGTGTATTCCTTTAGGTCACCAGACATCTGCAAGATTTGACTTTGATGTAATAAAACTGATATTTTTGGGGGGTGTGTTGTTTTTGATTTGAATTGTCTTCTGACCAGGCCAAGGCAACCTCAAGGGTATCTAGTGCTCCTGCTGTTACAGTGTTTGGGACAAAAAGTCTTTGCTCTCTGAAATTCAAATATCCCTGAACCCTTGGAGAAATACGCCTCCAGTTTTCTTTGTTGAAACAGTGTTTCTTAATGGTCTTCTTGATACCTGCACCAATGTACTGGCTAAACTTGTTACAAATATCAAGGAAGAATGCAGATGCAAATGGCATCACCGACAAGAGTGATCTAGAGACTTGGATTGTCTTCAAAACTGTATCCAGTTAACAGAAAATTCAGTATAAATCCATTTGCTTAGCTCTCTTGATAATCTTTTTTGTGCTATGCCACAGTATGACTGTAGAGAAAGAGGAGGAAAAGGAGCAGTAAGAAGACTTTCTCATTGACAAGACTCAGACTGGCAGCAAATCTCAAGAAAGCTAGAAACCTCAGATCTGCTGACATCACCACTGAAATACAAGAGTTTGTCCTTCGTGCTGTGAAAGACAGCAGCAGCTGCCACCCCTCTATGAATACTGAGTGAAACAATTTGTTACACAAGGGACCTCTCTAGATCAATCTAAAAATCACCACCATAGGCCTGGAAGCAGATGTGACATGCAAAACTTGACACCATCAACCCTACAAGGGTTTGTTCATTCTAATGATACCGGGTAGATTCTTCCATAGCATTTGGAAAAGTGCTTTAACAGGCTTTAAATAGCAACATGTCAAAATCACCAAGTGCACAAGGCAGTTTCCTTCCACTCCTTTAGCAGATTGGACATTTGGTATATTTTGGAGACACGTGTAATACATAAAAGTTGTTCTTTCCTTTGCTCTACGGACTCAGATCAAATCGATGCTAATACATCTGTGTGTGCACTTGGATGTTTTACCTTCCATCCACTCATGGAGGATGCCTGGAGGTCATATAGGGCCCCTCCCATTTCTCAGATACATCTGTTTGCTAAACACATTTTTCTTATTAAAGGCTACCGATTTCAGTTGCATTCCACAACAATTGCCCCTTGAGGTTAAACAATACAATGAGAACCACCTACTTAAAGTAACTCGAATTTTGAAGGCTCCTAGCAGCAGTTTCCAGCTGACCTTATGCTCCTATCTGTATGATTAGCTCCCCTCAAAGCCATATTATTCCCTTCCAAACAGCCATATTTTAACCCTGCATCTGAAAATAGTGCAGAGAGGTAAACAATAAGCAACTGCTCAAATCTTCTTTAGCAGAGTCATCATACCCACTTCAGAGGTCATGTGCAGTGACACTTGTAATTCTAGTTCGTAATATTAAAACACTAAAATATACAGAAAAGAATGTTTCAATTATTCAAAATAAAAGAAAGGATACAGAAAAGATTCCAGTGTATCCATCTCTTGAAATTATACATGCATTAGGAATCATAGAATCAGGGAATCATGGAATAGTTGGAAAGGACCAAAAAGATCATCTCATTCCACCCCTCCCTGCTGGAGGGACATGGGCAGGGACACCTTCCACTACACCAGGTTTCTCAGGCCTCTGTCCAACCTGGCCTGGAAAACTTCCAGGGATGAAAATACATATGTATTCCATTGCAGGAAAAAGTAATGCTTGTCTAAGAGCATTACATATACAGATATTTTTTAGGATACAATATAGCCAAATTCTCTACTGTCCACTCATGTTTCATGGAGTACCCTGTAATTGTTGAAGCTGTTGAGGTGGTTTTATTGGGGGATGTTTCCAGCACTTGTGGTGAATGACAAATCCATTACCAGGTGGCACTCTGGAAATGGAGCCTTGCAAAGTCAGAGAAAATGAGGCACTCTGATTGGGAAACAACTCACTCAGCTTTAGCAGCCAGGCACAGGCAAGGCTATGATGCACCAGGGCTGTAGCTCAGGCTTGATATCATCACTAGTAACAAAAATTTTGCCAAGAATTCTGGATATTCTGTTTGACTTCATGCAGCAAGATTGTGGTCCAAGTGATGCAGGCATTTCAAATTGCATTGCCAGTCCTGATATGGACTGTGTGTGGCTTGCACTCTCACTGCTTTTGATGCCACTGTGACATCTGTTAGGTCAGGGAGAGCCAGCAAAAAACACCGAGCCCCAATGTGATACCTGCCATTATGCTAGTTATTAAGCAATCTAAATTGGAGAAACATATCGTGAAGGTTTGTCTATTACAGAAGTTACACTCATTTTTTTGTGCTATCTCAAGCACTAGATAAGATTCCATATTCACTGAGAAGTAATAAGATGCAAAGTCTTTCCCTATCAGATCATTTTCAACTCATTTTCCCAAGTGGATTTTCTAGTTTCTAATACAGGGTTGACCTAAAAGCACAGTTTTCCTCTCAGCAGGGGGATTTTTGAGGCAGCACTCCATTACACAGCTGTTTATTTGCATGAATCTTATGAAAAAAATAAAGTTGATCCCTTATGTCTGTGCCAAACTTGTCTCAGTTAAGCCCGTCTTTTCAGAGACTCCAAGAAAGCAGACTGAAGGAAGGAAAAGCTGACCTGCAGTGTGACTATAGCAGGCTTTTTCCTGAAATGCCAGACTAAAACTGCCCCCTAACTCATAGACACTGTCTGGTTTACATCACGATGTTCTGAATGAGCTCATTAGTGTGTGAGATGCAGTGACACTGAGCTCAGCACTGCAGCTGAGATGGTGCTTCCTGCCCCAGAGAGATTACTGCAAGTCCAATACCAGAGCAACTCGTTGAAATTTTATGGCTTAAGCTATAAAGAAGGCAAGACTTATGGCTTTGGAACATTGAGGAGTTATGGGAGCCTAATAGGTTACTGTCTCTTGGATGAGACGTATTTTTGGAAGGTAACTGCCCCTGTGCTTGCTCCTAATCTGTCCCAATTGCAAGGTAAAGGAACTTAGCTGAAAAGTCTTTCAGTGAAGTTTAAGCTTCAGTGCATTACATCAGTTTTAGGGTGGGCCATGAGCATGCTCTGCAACTGTGCCAGTGGCTCAGAGTCAGGGATAATTTGTTAAGCCATGGTAATGCAGCTGTAGAGCTGTGAGACCACAGCCTGCGATCTAACTGTTCCTGCCAGCAGCAAACCCCATGAATCACATCTCAGGCACAAAGCATAAAGGGAAAAGGATAATAGAAAACTGGGTAAACAGAAATGGCTTGCTGGTGTCATGGCTCTACCTTTATATTTTTGGTCTGTTGTGGATGATTGTGGTACAGGCAACATGAGCTTCTAATGTAGAAGCATGCCAAATAAATTAACTACCATTATCCTCTGCTTTGCTTACTTGAGGCTTTTGCTTACTTTTGCCAAAGCAATTCAAGCAAGGGTTAAAAAAATGCATCTGGTCCGAACTAGCTGGCTTAGTTTCAAATTGATTTAGTTAAACCAAAGCAGGATTTCTGGTCTTCACAAGCTCCTAACTAGTTGAATACACATTTCTGACATTATGCAGGCTTACTTCTACCTAAGCTTTCTGCAGGTAAGTGCCACACTTTGTATAGCTAAAGGACACTGTGTATTGTAAAAAGTTATTTAGTAGTTTGGATTTTTGGTTGGTTGGTTTTGGGTTTGTTGGTTTTTTCTTCTAAATGGAAAATCACCTTGGGACCTGAAGGAGGCAAATTCAGAATCAGGGAATCATAGAATGGTTTGGCTTGGAGAGACTTTAAAGGTGGATTACCTAGTTCCAACCCCCTGCCATGAATACTGGTTCGTTTTTTTAAACACTCAAGGCACCTATACTGGATTCAGAGGGTTGTAAACACAGTTAAAGTCTTCATGGGAGGATAGGTATTGTCTAGGTGGACTGTCAAGAGATTCGGCGTCAAGATGGGGATACCTTCGATCTGCACAGATGATATTCTTAGATTTAATATTCCCACACAGCTTTCACCCTCCTTACAAACACCCCTTTTTATTAAGTAACTGGTTTATTTCAAAACCACTCTTGCTGATTAAAGTGATGTTTACTGGCCAAAAAGAGTCATACCTAATCCATTTAGACCAGATGCAGCCAAAAGCTTTGAAGTTTGCAAAATTTTCTTAAAAAAATAAATCAGATGTGTGGAACAATTTACTGAGGACACTGCAAAGATACTTCAGGAAAACTTAATGAACATAACATGACCATTCTTTGGGTTTTATTCAGAATTTAGGATCTACAAATGCATATCAGAACATCAGGTCTAAAGTGTCTTCTACACAATTATACTAGTTGCATATAGAGGTTAAAAAAAAAAAAAGAAATCTCATTATTAGACATTTCCTTCCAAATCAGTGAAGACAAAGTTAATCAGGATTCATTAACCCTGCAGTTCTGGGCAAATAAGGGAAAGACAATATCTAATGATGCAAATTTGGATGTGATCAACCATGAAGAGAGGAGAATGGGGGGAAGGACTTGTTGAACCTTACTAATGTGAGGCTTTTTGGGGAGCGGTTTGAAATGAACGAAACAGGCTCTGGAAAGTGGTGCCCTACTGAGCAACATTTCCACAGAAGGAAATTTGCACGATGAGCAGCTAACTGTCTATGCAGCTCATTCTGTCACAAAAGAAAAGAGTCCCTTAAAATTTAATAGGACTGGAATGAATAGAAATCTTTAGAAGGGTTTAAGACAAAATTAAGACAGAAGACTTTTAAGACAAAGAGATGGAATAATCCCCTTTACATGAAATACTTAATAACTGAGGTCTTTTCTGTGCAATTTTAAGTTGGTCAAAGGAATTTAATAAAGATTGCATATTTCAAGAAAGATTTCTGTAGGGAAGCTTAAATTTCTATAAGAAAGTTAATGTTCTTTTTTATAGTCCATGCTGCATTTCCAGAGGGGTTACCAGAACATCACGGCTAAAATAACTGAAAGCAGAATTGTTTTGCTGTGCAAAGTGGTTTGATGTATCTCACATATACAGTATAGTTACACTGTGTAAGCAAAGCCTTGCATATACAGGATTTACGGAACACACAGAGAAACCGGAATCGCATTCTGTGCCTTTAATACCATCCCAGGCGAATGCAGGTAACCACAGATAAAAGGACAAAGTCAAGGGGTTTGGTTGGAGAAGAAATTAGACAGGGAAGGTTACAAGATTAAATAAGAGGAATATTGCTGCTCTCTCTTATTTCAGTAAGTCAGATAAATCAACTCTCCTGGATCTCTTCCCTAGCACTTTTTTATTTTCTTTTTTGGGCATCACAAGTGCTGGCTTCCTAAAATTTTTTTCCCAGTTGCAGGAATGATGTGGAAAAAAACCCCAGCACTTTTATGATAGCAAAAAAATATTCTTATGGAAATTATTTTTACTCTTTGTGTTATTCCAGTCATATTTAGAATCATAGAATATCCTGAGTTGGAAGAGACCCACAAGGATCATTGAGTTCACCTCCTGGTCTTGCACAGGACAGCCCCAAGAGTCACACCATGTGCCTGACAGCATTGTCTAAACACTTCTTGAACTCTTGATCATCAGGCTTGATACTGTGACCACTTCCCTGGGGAGACTGTTCCAGTGCCCAACCACTCTCTGAGTGAAAAAGTTTCTGAGTTCTGAAGTTTCTGAAGCTACAAAATACTTTTTCTCTTTGTGCCTTAGAAGTAATAATTTAGGATGTAGAAGCACTTATTTAAAGTGTAGAATTATTGAAATAGGACATAAAAAAAATGCAGGAGATTTCAAGTGTCTTACACTAACATCTGTATTTCCCTTGAGTACCTCCTCTGTTTCAGTAGCTGTCTTATTTGTTAATTTCAGGTTCATCTATTTTCTACTAGCTGAATAACCCGCAATTAACACCTTAATTCTTAAATGTCTTCTGTTTGAATTTCTCTGAATATGGAAGGGAATTTGACTGGCTGCAAAAGCACTCCTTATTTTTATACTAGAGTCACTCATAAGGAGAAAAATCAGCAAATCAAAACCAGTGGATACCCATCTACAGGGTTTATAGTTCTAGTTCCTCTAAAAATAGTACAAGTTTGAAAAAAAATGATAGGAAAAAGCAATATTAGGGTAATTTCATAGAATCCTAGAATGATCTGGGCTGTAATGGGCCTTAAAGATCATCTAGTTGTAACCCCCCCCCCCCCGCCCCATGGGCAGGTACACCTTCCACTAGACCAGCTTGCTCAGAGTCCCATCCAACCTGGCCTTGAACACTTCCAGAGACGGGGCAGCTACAGTTTCTCTGGGAAACCTGTGCCAGTGCCTCACCATGCTCACAGGAAAGAATCTCTTCCTAATACCTAATCTAAATTTTCCCTCCTTCAAAAAAGTTATCCCCCCTTCTCCTATCATTGCAAGGCTTTATGAAAAGTAGCAATAACTATGGCATTTTTCTGTATGGACTTCATGTCACCTCATGGCAATCAGACTTATCAGCTGTGTAAGTCCAGGTAGCTACAATATTAGTCTTCAGCTGATAAGGCAGAAGGGACAAGAGCAAAATTAGTAAGGTCTGATAAAACGAGCAGTGTCAGAAATGAATTGCAGTCTGCATAATTTGTGTGATCTGCCCAGCTAATTATATTGGCATTCAATAGCACTATCTAGTTAAGGACCTGTCAACGTGTCTTCCAGAAAATCTTATTTGCTGGATTTTATAACATAGTTGTAAGGAAATCAATTCTAGACTGAATCTTGACACACAGGGCTAAGTACTTAAGAGGTATTGGTTTCTACCAAACAACAGACAGACTGCACTCAGCATTTACACAGTCAACACTGCATTACCTGAGCTATGCTACTGTGACTTTTAATGGAGGAAAGCATCAGGTAAATAAAATAGATTTTATAGGTAATTTTTCATTTCTATGATAAGTAAATATCCTTTATATCCCTTTTTTTTAAAAAATTTTTTCTTGGATGTAGATGAATTAATTTATCTATATCATTCCTTGTTCTTATGACCCTTCCTTTCTTCCCATCTCTGGGAAGAAATCCCTGTCATGACTTTAATTTTTCAAATCTCATAATGAAACACTTTGTAAAGTGCTGGTTAATGTGCTAGCAAAATGACACTGAAGTTCACCTCACAAAGTTAAATTTCGAAATTCACGCTGCTGATAATAAATCCTTAGCCTGAAAGAAAAAACGAAGTGTAGACCATATCATCCTCTTGTTGCTACCAATCTGTTCAAATCTACATCTATAAGCACTTAAGGCAAATGCCAAGCATAGGAAAAAGCAAGTGAAAACAGCAATGTTTCAAACACGTGATGATGAAAAGCTATGAAAGAAAATGTTAGCTAGTTCAGTAACAGGTGCTGTCCCTGTGCTGCTTTATATTTCGGAAGCTTAACTCTTAATGTCTCTCACTGGTACTTATATTTATTGAAAAAAATGCATATTTCCCTGCATTTAGGTAGTGAATTAGTTGCAATATTCAGGGTAAACAGAGCAGGAGAGACTTTTTACTCTGGTGTTCAGTATCTATCAGCAGAAGAAAAATGGTAACATTTTTACATGATTTTGATGTGTCAGTTAGTGATGTCTGCTTATCTATATTCATGCCTGTTCTTACCAATGTATTTTTCAGTGATTTCTATTATTTATTTTCTTGATTTTTTTTAAGTGTGTTTCTTTTTAATTTTCCATGGCAGTGATTTTCAGTGCCATGAATTTTTTCACTTCAGCAGGAAGTGAATTCTAGATATCATGCTTTGAACTCTTGCTCTGGAGAGACGATACGACCCCTTTCCGTCTGGATTGCTCCTTGCAGTATGTGGAACCCATTCCCATTGTGGCAAAGAAAATGGTGTTAGTTTTTACACAGAGCTTCATGCAATGGCAGAAATGGAAACATAGCTGAGGTGTGTCTCAGAACAGCATGTACAACCTACCTTTCTAGGCAGCATCTATCTAGATGATAATTCCTGGTGTTGGATTAAAGTATTACATGTTTTTGACAAATCACATTTGAAATATTTCTCTTTGGTAGAGTAACTGATTTTCAATGTCAGGACTTCACTTTTGAAAGCTGAAAAAGTATTTGTTTTTTTCTTATATTGTTCTTCACTTTTCATGTTGCCATACAGAGGAAGTTTGTGCAAGGATTGACAGACAAAACCAAGGATTCAAAATTTTGACCCTGAAAAATGTTGCCTTTAAAAAAACAGTGCTAGAGACTTAAATTAATAGAATGTTCAAGCAGGGATCTGAACGTAACCTTTCCTCTTAGTTTCTAAAACCAGAACCAGCAAAATAAATATCTCAGCCTTGCAAATTTCCTTAAGGTTTTTGAATTTTTTTATCTCTTCAGGAAGCATTTCTCAGATGTTCCATCAGTTTTACCCCCTGGCTCCCTGGAGATTGAAGAGCTAATTGTTATTTGCACTTTCAGCAAGGCTTGTGCTGTTCTCCTGGCATCATAGTCATGAAGTCTTATTACAATTCTTGTTCATTTTTTCTCTGAGACTATCCCAAAGGTCCCCAGTGGGCGGGTAATGAATGATAATATACTCAGGTTGCAGCCAGACTGTGTGTGTATATATACATATTTAGAAGACTGCTTGCAGTACAGAAGATTTAATAACATTCACATTGCTCTGGCTTCTTCTTTGACCCATGACCTTGAGGAGAAGTTACCTTCAAAACTGTATTCCTAACCCTTCCCATTTATGTTCTGTAACTTTTGCTCCAAGATGCAGAAACAAGAGGTGTTCAAAGTCAAGGCTGTTGAAAAATGTTATAGAGTTTTCAAGAAATTGGGCTGTAATGACTCAAAGAGTGATACAATTCCTACATATAAATGTTTTTAAGATTTTTTTCAATTAGGGAAACACATTTGGCTAAAAAAACTGTAGGAATTTTGACGAGAATTTTTGCTTAAAATATGATTTAGTGTCTAGGTTCCAGTCCAGCTGAAGAGAAAGATATGTGGATGCTTTTAATTTTCATAATCCTGATAATTAGAAAAGAAATATTTTTTAAAATAAAAAATTAACCTGGAATAAATACTAGCAGTAGTAAACAGCTTACACAACTCTTTTCTGTGAGTTAGCTATGTCCTGTTTGGCCAAACAGTTAAAGAAGTGGTACAGGAAGTGGTGGGTTTGCCCCTCTCTTTCTGCATCATTCCATTTCCATCTATAAACTGTGTTTTGTCATTCCAACAGCTATGCCTAATGTACTGCTAGGGTAAATGAGCACTATTTTTCCTTGAGCAGGAGGTTTCTGGGCTGTTTTCTACTGTCTCTCGCCAGAGACAGGATACAGGGTTAAAGGGAAAGGTGGTTTGATCCCATATGATCATTCTTATAAATGACATAACTTATCTGGAAACTTATTCAGTAAAACATCCTGGGTAGAGCAAGTTTACTTTTAAGCTGGGTCACACGAGGGATGTGGTTTATGCTGCTCCCCTGGTGCAGCTCTGTCAGCAGGAGCAGCAGGGAGGGAGGGGGATAAGCAGGAATGAAAGGATGAGGTGGAAGCTGTAAGGGTGTGAGGGTATAGAAATGTCTTAACCTATTTATGGCAATCATCCTGATGGCAATATCTCATGCAACTTCCACATTAAGTCATGGCTTCATCCTATAAAGCGCTTCATGGCAAAAAATATAGCCTTGCTTCATCCCAGCTGTGCCACACCTCTGAGTTTCTGTACTATGGTAAAGCACTTCTCTCCTATACATCACTAGCTGTGATGGTAATTGGAATGGATAAATGATCCTGATTTTAGGAAACAAACCACTGAAAAGCATTTGGCTTTTTAAACATTTTTTGTTTGCCACTAAATGAGAAGTATGGCTGTGTTCCCACTTAGAGCAGCCCCACAGCAGCTTTGGTTCAGCTGAGGGGATAATATGCTTCACTGAGTAGACAAGGACTATTTTAAGATCCTACTGACACAAAACCCTCTGCAAGGTAAAACAACAGCTCCTGACATGTACAACAACCCTTAACAACCCTGTTTAGTTCTGTAACCAAAACCACATTCATCAGTTGCATTACAACTTGTCAGAAGATTTCCAATTCATGGAAGAAATCCAAGGATTTATGTTTTATTTGGGTATAAGTCATGTCTGTCTCTTAAAACATAATGGAAAATCCTGTATTTATTACTAAAAAGGCTGGATAAATTTTACTTGATAACTGTCCTGTCCCTTCAACTTCTGACTCCATAGTGACAGGCTCTCTGCATTCAGCCATCAGCCTGTGATCCCCACCATTGGCTGAAGAGCAAAGGGTAAAGTAGCATCTGTCAACTTTCAATTATCCTGTGGTGGTATCCTGATAATGTCTGTTAGCCAGAGCTGTGATGTCTGGGCTTGTATGTGCTCTCTTTGAATTCAGACCTGACCTACAAACACAACTTTGGAGACAACAAAAGGGAATTCAGGACTAAAATTCAGTACCGAATAGGATGCTTGACTGCAAGTTTTTACTGGGAACTTAAGCTTACTATATTCAGTGAAGATGTAGAACTGAATTAGGTTGCTCAAACTTTCTTGTGACATTTGACATGTCCTAGGGCAGCCAAACTGGACACCAACTATTGGTGGACATGACACAGACGTTGCAGAAGAGTTGTGTCTCCTAGAGTAGTAGCTAGAAGCCTGATGAGACCCTAAAGGGTATCACACAGATGGGGAGCTGAATGAAGCCTGTAATGTACACATAGATACTTCCAAGCAGCAACACAAGTATATTTGTTTTAAGCTGGAGCTGAGTCACACACCAGATATCTACGAGGGAAGTATCTATATGAACTATGAGGACACACTGAGACTTTTCTAGGCCCTAAATTTGAAAGATAGGGACATCATGCCAGTAGTATTCACCAAGGTAAAGCTCTGGGCTGAAAACTAGGACATACTGAAAGTACAGATCCATATATATATATATATATATATATGGGTGAAAGTTTTTTGTGTTCTACTTTTTTAATGTGAGAAGCAGATCAACATCCTTTCTCTCCAAATACAGTGAAAGTTATTTCCTATGCATAAAAGCCAGAAAAAGGCCTGTGCACTACTGTCTCAACACACTAAAAACATTGAATCAGGGATTTCAAATGTGGCCTAGCATTGCTCGAATCTTGTTCTGGCTCTTGTATGGAGTTAAGCAGTCAAGCAGGAAGGAGGAGAGCTCAGGCAGTGAAGAGCTCTTTTATAAGCACTAAGATTCTTGGCTATTCTTAGACAATAAAAACTGACTCAAAATCCTTATAACGGATGTCTTGTTTATTCACTGCTCCTGTAAAACAATACCTCCTTAAAAGCAGCCCACAGCTTTCTTTTTCACACCATCATATTCCATTCCCCTAAGATCAATGACAACATTTCTGCAGCTTTTAGAAGAGGAATTAGCACAACATAAAGATTTCTCCTCTCATTTCTATCTAGTCTAACAACACAAATCTATTATGTGACTTTTTTCAAAACATTTCTCATTCTGGTCTAAATACTTTTGCCATGATATCACAGCTCCTAAAAGAGAACAGGCTCAACATTACTCCCTCCTCACACATAAAAGCTATGGTATATTCATCATTGCATTTGAGTCATTTTTTGGTACCTATTATTTAAACATTCTGTTCTTTAGCCTCTCTCTTCTTCATGCAATCAAGAAGCTCGTTGCTAGCACAATATCCATGGTTTTATATAACCAAGCCCTATTCAGACAAGCCAACGCATTAGACCTCTTTTACTGCAGCTGCTCTAAACTGCTTAAAAAATGTAAAACACAGGCCAAGACATTAAAAAAAAAAAGGCTATTTTGAGTGTCCAACTTGATACATTTACAAGAATCCAGAATTGAGATGAAGGGGTTGCTGCTCTATTTTCTTTTGAAAGATGGACACTAAGATATCCCAGGCTGAATGTCAGATGTGGATTGTCAGATCTGTTTTGCATTTCATTGTAGCTATAGTGGTACGTGAACTCCAGAGCATTTGGATAATATCTAAACATCTCATATATTCAAGAGCATTTCAACTGATTTCAACATACCAGATGCTTCATTCAGTAAGACATGGCCTTACTAAAGCTAAGTCTAATTTCAGGCATTGCACAAAATGAAGGGCTCAAATCTAAGAAGATGAGCTGAGCGGTGGTGGGAGCAGGGAAAAGATGGATCATATATGCAGGATCAAGTGGTAAACATCTTTCTGTGTAAGAGTTAGCCATCTGCTTGTTTTCTCTGAATTCTGTTTTGGGGAAACTGATCCAATTACCCTCCCTAACCACAGTCCTCTTGTTTTGCCTGTGAAAATGAGGACAGGAACTGATCCAGTCATGGTGGGAGACATAGAGATTTGTGATAGAAATGGTTTTGGGTCTCAGTTGGGTTTTGTTTGTTTATTTGTTTTCTGTTTTATTTATATATTTTGTATATGATTCTTCCTTTTCCTACATGGATGGGATGGAATTGTAGTGGACAAACAAATTCCTAACATGAGCACTTGAAGGATGACATATGACAACACTGAGAAATGTACTTTACAGTTGCCGCACTATTTTTGTAATCTTCTCAGCAAAATCCCAGGAAAAGAGTTGCTCCAGGGACAGTACGGAAGCATCAATCCTCGAGTTACTCCTTTTGGATCAAAAGGATATATCAGGTTCCTTGTGGTTTGTGGGTTTGATTTACTGTCTTGTGCTCTGGTCTAGAGTTTTTTTTATACCTTACTGGTTGAAATGGTATTTTTTCCTAGTCACACAACCCTTAAAAACTGCATGACTAGCTTGCTTCTAAGATAAATGTGGTAGGTGAACAAGCTTAGCTTTGCTATGGGTGCAAAATATAAGTCTCAGCTGGTTAAGGTAATGCATGGAGTTAATTAAAACAACAATGGACCGTGTATGATAAAGCTGACTAAAACCCAGAATATAATGCTGAATAATGAATCAGAGGTTTAGGGAAAGACAATTTCTAGGACTTGGAAAGAACAGATGATCTAGCTTTGTGCTGTGCAATCTATGCATGGCCATATCTGAGAGTTCCTACCTTGCTGTAATGTTGGAAAATCCTCTTTGCAGGGCTCACTCTTTTCTGTAGATGAAGATGTCTCAGCACTGCCTCATGGGATGATATTCTGCACACCAAGACTCAGGCTGCGCCTTGAAATGTAGCTAAAGAGAGAATGATCAAGGAGTACAAGAGGTAAACACCACAGGAAGATTTTGCTGCCCTATTCCTTGATCCATTTCTCTTCCCTGCTCATGTAAAGCTCCCACCATCATCTGTTTGGATAGTTACTGTAGTTAATAGTTGCCTTTGCACATCACATGAGGAATGGGAGGCATTAGGTTATGGGCTGGTGGCCCAGTAGTTCAAAGCCCATGTGGGAGGCACCACATTTCCTCGCAGACTATCAAGCTGTCAGGAGATGGAACTTTGTTCCTGGCCACCACATGCCCACCCAGCTTCTTCCCTGCATGTGAAAGCCTATTTCATGGGGCAGAGGAATTGGGAGCTCTATTCAGGAACTACTCTGACTCACATTCTGAGAGCCCCAGCCGGCCTCATTCTTTTGGTGTTTCAGTTAGCAACAAAAACTAGTTTCATCCAGTCTTCCTCCTCTAAATTCTCACCAAATAGCTAAGTCAGCTCAAAACAGAGTTTCTGGATCCTAACTCTTTCTATCTCAATGCACAGTAAATGGCACTAGTGCAGATCTCCAGCAGCTTCTAACCTGCTGCAGGATGGACAAACTGAGAGGATGAAGCCATGCAGTGACAGGACTGCTCCAACAGAACATGACCTTCAGGTCACACTGAACAGAATGGTGCCTGCTGACTTGTCTTGCTGGGAGGTGTAACTTTGCAAAGTGCATCACATCTAGCAAAATTACACTTCAGTCTTGTGCTTTGCTGTGGGAACTTCTGGGTTCAATTGCTCGGGACAGTTAGTTGAGAATAATTTTTTTCTTCTGAAAGCAAATTTAGGATGCCTTTTCTCCTCATTATCACTTTCTCCTGCTCTGTCAGGGTCTTTATTATAACACAGCCTGTGTTTCCAGCCTGTTTAGCAAGACTTGAGAGCATATTTATTCCTATAAAATAAGGTCAATGACTCTTTTTCATTTCTTGATATTGACACACAGGTTTTGAGACTTTCTGTAATAAAGAAAATAAGTTCTTCATCCTGAGATTATCTTTGGCCATATTCATAGGCAGCTTTGTTTTTTATCATGTCAGTACCTCAAGGCTGATGTATCTTTAATTTTGGACTTTTGTCAAAATCTAAGGTGGTATCCAGTGCAATGAATAGATATATACACTAGACTGCTGACCAAAAGCTTTCAGATTATCTATGAATGTTAGGGTTAGCACTTCAAGGAATATGTGTTTCCTCTTTGTCTGTAGGGCTGTTGCAGAAGTGCTGACCTTAAATATATGAAGACATGTTGCCTGTGTTTTCTGTTCTTGCGTCTGACTCATATCAAAGCACCTTGGAGCCCCAAATGATAAAGTGCAATCTTTCAGAAGATCAAATGTTGTAAAGAAAAATACCTTGAGAAGCTCAGAAAACACAGATGTCATTTTGGTGAACTCAGGTGTCCCATAGCGATTCTTGAATTTACACAGACGTGAAATCTTTTTTACTAAGAGCAACTACCAAGAGTCCTCCTAAACATAACACCTCAGATGCAGGTATAATATTTTTTAATATTAATTTAATTCTTTTAGTGAGGCACAGGTTTCCCTACCTCTAAAATAACAGCTACGTCTTTTCAGCCTTGTCCTCAATTCTTCCTGCAAACAGTATGAGCCTATGAATTTACTTTTAACTCTCCCTTTTATGTAAGGACAACTCTCTACACAGCATGAAGATGTTTTAAGCTGTTATAGCAATGATTATCATGCTAACAGCCTATCTATTCCCAGAAATACACCTTTTAAAACTCTTCTCAACTCTCATTTTCAATGAAGGTAGTTTTATCAAGAACATCAGTAAGATGCACTTTCAACCCCAAATGATTTTTCTCTATGCTAGTCCTAGTACATGTTGCATCTTTTCTATTTTTATTTACATGTACAGCTGAGACAAACATTCCTTTAAGGAGTACAAGCATTTTCTCACAATTAACCTGTTTATCCTTCTAATACCTGTAGTTCTACAGAAGATTCTAGAATGCTTCTATCAACAGAATGGCTCCTGTATTAGCAACTGTCTTAAAAGTTTTAAATGTCCCATTTAATTTCTGGTAGTTGATCCAAATTGTGTCCCAGTTCTCTCTGCCCCCTTACAGGGCACTTCCTTAACACTGTGCTATCCACAGCCAAATACAATGATGGTGAAATAATGGTGTGAAACTTTTGAAAAGTGGTGAAATCTATTGCAGCTTGTTCCATTTTCCAATATACCTGACATTTTCTTAGCTTGTGCTGGTCTTCAGCATGTACTCCATGTGCTACTCTTGTTTTTCTCTACATTTTCCACGACTTCCAACTCAGCATTATGGATTCCTGTCCACATTTATTCTATTATCACCAGCAACCTCCATATGCTTCATTCTGAACTGAATCACTTATTTTTCTTGGAAAATTAACTCAGTTTCTTGTAACAGTTTCTAAGTGGTTTTGTTCCATCTATAATCCACACTCTTATCAGAGACCAGTGAAAAAACTGCAATACTGATTGTTCAGCTTCTTCTTTATGAGGTTTATTTAAGTATGCTCACACTCTTTTTTAAATCCTTTGAAAATATTTCATATTTACATAGCGCATGACGCATCTGAAGCATATTTTCATAGTCAATAGCTGACTTAGATGCCAGCAAACTCAATTTGGAAAAGCAAAACCTTTTGAATTGCATTTACTGTAGCAAGTGATTCCTAGCAGCCAATGTTTACAGCCTAAAAATTTTGTGTATTTCTGTCAGTTAGCGTATTTCTAGACAGTTTCAGTTCAGGCTCCCGCAGTTATCATATCACAAAAATGCTGGGGAATTGGACCATTTCCAGTGACATCTCATCACCTCTGACAGTTCACCACCCTCCTGAGCAGAACCTCTGGGCCCTCTCTTACAGCTTTGCCAACTACTGGGTGTCTGGGTGTCCCTGCCCATCGCTGGGGTTGGGTACTAAATGGTCTTTAAGGTTCCTTCCAACCCAAACTTTTCTATTATTCTATGATACATGTATTTGTCAGTTTAGGAGTTTGTGGTACAGGATATACCTCCTTGGCAGCTGTACTAGGTTCCCTATAGAAAGGATTTGCTTTGATCTTTCCTAGATATACATGAAGCCATAACACTCCTACTAGAATATGGATATTTTTTCACATTTTATAACTTGTTAGCAGTATTCCAGAAGCAACTGGTATGATCTGTCTGGGGACAGCTCTCAGAAACTTCAAAAGAGTGCAGAGTACATCAGATCACCTCTTGAAATTGCTTGGTAACAGTGTATGTGCCGTTCTCTACTTTGATGATAAAGCCAAGTGATAGTTGCAGTCCTTTAAATATAAAATGGTCTGGGCTCCAACCACCATAGGGTCCTCCTATCACTGCTATGTCTTTATAGAGCATATAAGGTCTTTTTGGGTTTTTTTTTTGCTTTTCCTTTGATTGCTAAAATTTCACTCAACAATAGGAGTAGATGAAAATTCCCCCACCCCATAACTGTCCATATTTGCAAGACTTAAAGAACAATGCAGAGCATACATGATGAATTGTCTCATAGTGACAGTGTTAGATAACATCTTATATTTTGGATTATGAGCTGATGAGCTATGACTCATCAGTTTATCTCACTGATTATGATTTCACTCCTACCTTCTGCTTCCCCAGCTGTTGTATTTGCTGCTTACCTTGGACTGTAAGCTCCTTGGGGCATGAAGTACCTTCCAGGAACTGTTGTATCATGTCAGAACAATCTGTGTCACAAGTTACCCTCTCGGCTAATGTAGCAGAAAATAAGTGGTCATATTAGCACTTAACATTGCATGCTAGTTGTCCTCAAAATCTAAATTTACTTTTATTATTTACTCAGAGACCTTTCTCCTGAAAGCATGTTTTACTGTCACCTTGGATCCTGCAGAGAGTAAGACCCTGATCTTACAAAGTCCCTCAGAAGTTCCAAACTCTGCTTGTAACATGTTGAAGTGGAATAACCCAAGAGCCCAACACAACTCGCAACAACGTTAAAGAAGGGAGGAGCTCAAGGAACTCAGAGGATCCCAAATCAATTCATTTTAATGAGATGCAACACTGCATAACAGAAAAGATCTCAAGTGCATTTTTGTAAGGACCAGTTTCAAAAGTCAGATTTCAAAGTCAGGATTTCAAAACAGAACAAGAATTTCTATAATACATCCTTAAGTGCACTTTCCCGAATAGATGGGTTACATTTCCATTTTCATCTAATCTTTCCTGGACTTTGAACTTCTTTCCCTCTCCAATTCCTTTTCCTTATCCAGATATACTTAAAATTCTTTAAAATTTTCTGGGGATTTCTTTGGTCCGTACTTCAGAAAATTTTCATGTCATTTTTTTTCTAAAATTTTATTTTCTCTGTCTGATTTACAGCTCTTTTGCTACTGTTATCTCTTCTAAGAATCCATAAGGTACAGTAACTTTCTATGCCTCAAGGCTTTTAAGACTTCTATTTAAATAACTTTCTGGTGATTGACTTGGTTAGTACAGGTTTGGGAATTAAAAAGATGCACTTTCCTGTCAGAACAGCAAAACTGGGTATGACCAGCTGGAGCTCTTAGTGGTCTAAAACCAGTCTATTACTGATGACCCAACATACAATCAAATTTTCCAGAGCATTCAAATTTCAGACACAATAAAGGTTCATTTTAGGCTTATCAAACTGAAGCATACCCTACTAGGATCATATTCTGCATGCACGGAAATTGCCTACTGAAGTTCTCATCAGCTGATGTTGCATGTATCTACAAGGTCATCAGTAATATAAAAAAAAGGGCATTATGTATAATATGCTCAATGGCTGCAAACATTCATATTCCTGTAATATTTTGCTGTTTATGGAATTATTCACAGTGGCATTAGAGAAATTTAACCTAGAAAACTGATATGCACGAAATTTAAGTCTGTAGCTAACTGGTGAGGATTAGGATTAAATTTGTTTAATAATTTATTCCATGTTTGCAGATTATATATTGCTGATACTTTTAATGTCTAGTATTAGCTATGAAAACATCTGATACTAGCTAATACTGCAGAAAAAAATTTGCCTTAAACAGATTAATCATCTGATCCATTGTATTTAATCTCATATCCCCATGTCCTCTGATATAAATTGTGGCACTCTTCTGAGTCTTATTAAAAATGGACAGTAATGCCTGGTCTTATAATGGCAGAGTTATAGTGATACGTTTTGTAATGGGCAAAATCTTGTTGCTATCTAGCATTTTACAGAACATTGTGAAAAAGTATTGCGGGAATTACTGGGAGTTTTTTTTGGTTAAAATTGTAACACTGTCTTAGAATGACAATCTGCCTTCCCAGCTTCCATCTGGAGTTTCCCTTGAATAAATATTCCTTTCTTCTCAAATTTGTGAACTAAATTATTCAATGATATTGCTTTGTGATGTTAAACAGCTGTTGTGTTTCACCCCTAAAAGCACACTTCATTGATGGCTGAAGCAATTCTTTCATTTAAGCTTTATTTTACAAATGTCCTCTGTACCTTGAGCTAAATGCAATATATGCATACTAGAAAATTCTATATATTTTATCACCTGTGATGAAAACAAGATCCTTGCAAATGACAGATTTTATTAATCCCACAGATGCCACTGAAAAGGTTTTAATATAACAATGTTCCGGAAAAGCATAAACCAATTCAACAGACATTTTGTGGACATTTCATCGACATTTTCCAGGGGTAGACCATAGACTAAGGGAACAATATTTGTGCATTAAAGCAAAGAATAGGAATGGGGATAATGGTTAATGAAGTTGTATTGAATAGTGTGGGACCTGGGCATGATGTGCATGATAAGGAGTAAGAGGTGGAATGTGCTGGATTTGGCTGGGCAAGGGCTAATTTTCTTCCCGGTGGCTGGCATGGGGCTATATTTTGGATTAGTGCTGAACACAGGGTGATAATGCAGAGATTTTTTGGTTATTGCTGAGCAGGGCTTGCCCAGAGCCAAGGCCATTGCTGCTTTCTGCACTGCCACGCTGGTGAGGAGACTGGGGTGCATGGGAGGTTGGGAGGAGACACAGGATAGATGACCCAAACTGACCAAAGCAATATTCCACACCATATGAAATCATTCTCAGTGTATAAAGTGGGAGGAAGAAGGAGGATGTTTAGAGTGATGGTGCTTGTCTTCCCAAGTCACTGTTACCTGTGATAGGACCCCGCTCTCCTGTAGATGGCTGAACACCTGCCTGCTGATGTGAAGCAGTGAATTAATTCCTTGTTGTGCATTGCTTATGTGCACAGCTTTTGCTTTCCCTATTAAATTGTCTTTATGAACCCATGAGTTCTCCAGCTTTTCCCCTTCTAAGTTTCTCTCCAGTCCCACTGGTGAGGGAGTGAGTGAGCAGCTGAGTTGTATTTGGTGACTGGCTGGGGTTAAACCACAACACCCATGTAGAAGATGAGGGAAAGGCTATGGATGTTGTCTATCTGGATTTTAGTAAAGCCTCTGACATCATTCACAGAAAATCTGGCTGCTCAGGCTTGGATGGGTAAAAAAATGACTGGATGGCCAGGCCCTGAGAATAGTGGTGAATGGAGTTGAATCCAGTTAATAGCCGGTCCCTAGTGGGGTTCCCCAAGGCTCAGTATTTGGTCCAGCGCTGTTTAATATCTTTGTCAGTAATCTGGATGAGAGAAATGAAGTCACCCTCAGTCACTTTGCAGATGACACCAAGCTGGGTGGGAGTGTTGATCTGCTGGAGGTTGGGAGGGCTCTGCAGAGGGATCTGGACTGGCTGGATTGATGGGTCAAGGCCAGTTGTGTGAGCTTCAATATGTATGAGCGCCGGGTCCTGCACTTGGGTCACAACAAACCCAGGCAGTGTTACAGACTGGGGGCCCAGTGGCTCAAAGGTGCCATGTGAAAATGGACTTGGGCATGCTCTTTGAAAACTGCTGAACATGAGCCAGCAGTGTGCCCAGGTGGCCTAAAAGGTCAATGACTTATATCAGAAATATTAGAAGAGGCTGCCCAGGGAAGTAGTGGAGTCACCATCCCTGCATGTATTCAAAAGATGTGTAGATTGGCATGGTTTACTGCTGGGCTTGGCAGTTAGCAATTGGACCTGATGGTCCTGGAGGTCTTTTCCAAGCAAAGTGTTTCTATGCTTCTATGATCGCAGAGAAATAAAGCTGTTTTTCAGGGAAAGCACCCACTTTGATATATTAATGAGAAATTCCACAGGGGCATATTCTGCCTTCAGAGAGTCATATGTAAATCAAATTGATTTCAATAGAAATTGGTTGCTTTTACTGGAGCAGCAGTATTGCAGAGACTTCTATAGAGATTCCAGCTAGATTTTTCTTTAACTTCAAAATCCCCATTTTACACTTGAATCAGCAATTTTGGTTTCCAGATCTGACAAAGTCATCCAGAGGGAAATAAAATCTCCCAGGAAGAGTTGGAGCCTGGCAGAATGTCCTAGAAAGCTTGCTTTCCTATACCCTTCCCCAGGCATCTGCTCCAGGCCACTCTCAGAGCCAGCATGCTGAGAAGCAGGGACCCTTTTTCTAACCTGATAGAAGCATTCCTAATTTGGTACGCAATGAAGATTTTTCAAATTAGAATTAGTGTGGGTCAGAGAACGATGAAAGGAACCATCACAATTTTCTAATTTTTCTTATATTTATTATTCCTTATAAGATACCAACACTAAAGTCCGAGTACTTGATCTCTCTCCTTCTAAATACAATAACTTCATTTACAAGAAGGACAAGGTCAGCATTAAGATCTGTCCATATAAAACTGTCAGTCAGTGATAATACCAGATGATCTAGCCTCCAAGTGATCCACTAAATCAGATACTTGATGACTTCTGGTTAGGAAAAACAAGCTAGAGTAAAGCATGACTAATATGTTCTCCTGCTCACTGCGACCTGTTGTTTTGCTTGAATTGCTTGAACTTTAGGACTCAAAATATCCTTTCCTACTTCTTCCTAACTTTTACAGCAGCATCATTTTATGCCTGTAGCTAGCTGCCATCTTTGGAGCTGAGCATCACCAATGTGAGCAGGGATCCAAAATTGCTGAAGACAGGAAATGAAAGTCCCTGTTATATCAAAATGGAAAGGGAAGGAAATGAAATGGTCTACAGTTTTGCGTCTAGACACCATTACATTCCATTCAGGAAGTTTCACACAGTGGATATAATGTACTATCTAGCAGGTGAGTAAAAGGGATGGAAATCAGATTTACTGTGTTCTCTGATGTTTCCAATAGCACTGATGTAGAAGATACCAATGGAAACTTTGTAAAGACTCTCTGTGCAGTGGTTTATCCAACTGTATAATAATACTGATGTTTGCAAACATCTCTGAAAAGTTCATATTTAAGCCCCAGAATTGTAACCGGGGGACTATTGTTAACTCTGACTGTTACTTAGACACATCACTGTGGTCCCCAAGCAGCTCCAAGCTGAATTCCCCTTCACATCCTAGTGAGTCTTTCTTTTCAACTTCTAATGACACTGAAAGAGCCTTGCATAATAAATACATGGTTCACAGACAGCTACTTAGCCTGCTGTCTAACAAATCTCTAATTTGTTATCTAGTAAATATAGTAACACTTAAAATACAGAGACTCAATCAATGAATCTCTCTCCCTGTCTCATGTATCTGGAATACACAAAATGCAATTCATTGCTGCTATTCATGCGCCAGCCACTCAATATGTATATATATTACAGTATATATACCTGAAGCATCTTTTTAAAAATGTACAAAGAGCACTAAAATGCTGAAGGAAAACATATTATTTGCTCTTGTCTCCTTGTCTCCTCTCCTGTGATGTCCTGTGGCTGCCCCTCAAAAGGGAAAACAGAGGAGTCAATTATCTGCAGCAAATGCCTGGGTCTACATTTGATTTCACTGTGATATCCTTTCTTTTATTACAATAGGGCCAGGTAGCCCTACTTCAGATTGTCCTACTTCAGGACAAAATTCCATGCCACGCTGATAAATATTGTAAATCTTTGTGACAGACACTGTGAGTTACAAGACAAAAGGAGGAAGCTACAAAAGCTAATAATAACAAATGGGGTTATTTAAAGATTATCCAGTATCTGTATGGAATTCAACCAAAATATTTGTTTATATTCCTGGAAGAGTATTACAACACCCCAAGTACGTTTCATTTCAAGGACTGGACAAACCACCCTCTAGTGGTCCCTATCAACCTCAACCATTCTGTGATCTGTGTGGTAACATCTCCCTCGAGTTTCCAGTGACAGGATGAGACTCTGTGAGTCTAGACTAGATTTTTATATAACTGGAATATTGAAATCAAGAAATCTGTATCTGTAGGTGCTGACTACCCCTACCAATGAATTTATTTATTAGGAATTGTGTAATTCTTTGCTTGTGGTAATGAAGACATTGTACAGTACCTGACAAAACACAATAAAGTTAGAAAATGCTGCCTTAAGTGCATAGTAGAGATTTTTTTAGTGTTGATAATTTTATCTCACTATTTGGTTTCATTACATGGAACTAATCATCTCCAGGGGGTTGGTTTTAGATAGCTGAGAAATTTCTGTTGTGAGGAGTACATTGAATATTTTTCAGTGTTTTAATCTGCATTGGTGGGTGATCCTTCCACTCTGTTTTGTTTTAGTTTTGAAATAGAAAATAAGAAACCTTGTCAAAGCCTTTGTTTTGTCTGGCTTCATGTCAAACCCATGTAGAATTCTGCATTCTGGCTGTATTTTCATAAGATGACCTGGATTTCATGAAATTAAAAAGATTTGTCAACATTCAGAAGATGTGTAGCTGAGATACCAATTTGTAATTATATCTGAAGTGTGGTCATCAGTTGAGCTTACGTTTCATTGAAACCATTATTCTCAGCATTGCATCTTTAAAACAGAATGTTTTGCCAAAGAATGCTGCAAATGATCTGTTTGAGACTAAAAAGCAAAGCAAAACACATTAAATGAAAAAAACCAACATAACTACCCAGCCTAATCAAACTCTTTCCTCTCTTTTTGCTGTGACTCTCAATGACACCAACCACCTCTTCAGCCAAATCTCTCAAAAAAGCCTGACAATTGGGAGGGAAATTGCAAAGGAGACTAGTATTTAAAAACACCCAACAAACAAGGTATGCTTTGCCAGTGTTGAGGTCTGGGGTTTTGGAATAAAGAATGACTATAGAATTGATAAGCAACTAAGAAACACTACGAACACTTGATATGAATTCTCAGAGAGATTTCTTTTTTCAAAAGGACAAGAATACTACTGATCATGAATAAAGTTCAGTTCCAAAATCCTTTAAGTGTTTTTTTTTACTTCTATTTATGTTTGGGTTTTAGTAATCTCTTTAGAGAAGATAAAGATAGAAATGTCTGATGATTTTAATATAAATAAATAATTAAGTGATAAAAGACTGATTTGATAGAAATAGTTATGATAACAATGAGATACTGAGAGCTGATGGTGACTAAAATATTTCTAAAATTCTAAAGATAGGCCACAAAATTTTGAGGTGATAAGTAGGGGGGTTTTGTGTTTATTGTATGCTACCAAAGAACAAAGGACTTCACTTAGCTGCAACAGTTTTTCCAGGGTTTATATAACTGTATTTCAGCCAAATCCAGGTCCTCCTCTAATTGATACAAACCAGAATTTCCATATTTGGAGAAGATTACAAATTACATTTAACAGGAAGTGAAGCTAAATAGGATTGTTGATTACATGGACACAGCTATAAACAATGGAGTGTTCTAATGCTGATGTGGTGAGATTAGAGAGCTATTAGTGAAATCCCCATTTAAAAGTATTTTGTTCATGAACTGCGTGTGGTGGGAAGCTCTATACCCTAGAGAAAACTAGTCGCATTGACTTAAACACACACATACATATTTAAAATAGAAACACTCACATATATATATATATATATACATGAACACATACATACATGTATGTATGTATATATCAGGTTTCTGATAGAAAAGAGGAAGCCAAACTAGAATGCAAATATAACTTTTGGCACAAAGATCATGTCAACCATAACAGACTAAAATTAGTTGATGATTTTCCAAGTATAGATTTACATATAAAAAGAACAAAGCAGTTCAATTCTACATTTGCTGACTAGAGGCCAATTTATCCCAGAGGAAAGAGAAATTCTTGAGTATGGCTGTTGTCCAAAGTATTATAATTAGGAGAAACTAAATGAGATTTTACTTTGGTCATGCAAAAGGATCTATTTTTCCTTTTGGCTTTTACCTGATGAATAGGTTGAAAATTCTGTATCCAGTCAACTTAAAGTATTGAGGATCCATTAACAAGATTTAGAGTGGGAAAAAAATGGTGTTTCTTATTAGGAAACTTGTTTGGGGTTGATTTAATTTCTGATTTAAGCATTAAGATTCTGCTGGCTAGTAATTTTGATGGCAAGTTGTGTTTGACATCCTATCCTGTAGTTGCATGCTGCCACTAAAGATACCTTTCTTCATCACTGGATGAGTGACGCAAACTGAATGTTGTATGCTTTGGTCAGGTATATAGCAAGGTATGGTGTTTTCAGTGTTCAGCCTTTCTTCCTTTTGTGAAAAATAGTTTACAGAAAAAACCAAAAACCACAACCCAAATCCAAACAAAATATATTTTCCCTGCTTTAGACAAAAACAAAATTAAGAATGCAAGAAAGGGTCCTACTTGTTTTTCTTTGAAAAAGCTTCATGTGTTTTCAGGCAAATCCCTCCCACAGCAGAAATGGATTATGAAATTCTAAGTCAGGACTGATTTTTGAGGACCAGCCTGCATTCTTCAGCACCCTTGAATCAAAAGGTTAAAACAGCAAATGACTTGTAACAAGAAGGAGTAATTATGGATGTCCTACTTTATCCACCTAGACACTAATTGTAAATCCTCTCATTGATAGCAAGTGCCTGATCTGACTGAAGTCTAGGAAAGAGCTGCCAAGGACTTCAGAAGTTGTTAAATGAGAATATAGTTGTAGCACATGGCAAGGAAAGAGTATACTTCAGATACCAGGTTTTTATTAATTTGGGAAGATAATTAGCCTTCTTCCTCCCAAGCCTGCAATGATAAAATCAAAGGATTTGAATTGATCTTCCCCTGTCAGAAATGACATTTCTTCCTCTCCTAATTACAGTTCGGAGAAGAAACAGGCTCTGTTATCCCCATCTTCCATCTCTGACTTACTACATTTTCTTGTGTAAGTGTACTTTAGTGTGTTTCACCTTGGTTTATTTCTTATTTAAGAAATGAGGCAGCATACCCTTACACAAGTTACTTGTACGTGTCACAAAGTCTTTGGCTGAAAATCCTACTTAAATTGTAAAACAAGGAAACAAGTCTCCTTGGAATTGTCCCAGCAATATGTCAAAAGCAGAGGATGGTTGAGGAGAAGGGTGTTGTGTATGTGAAGGGGAAACTACAGTTTTGGCTTTTTTCCTCTGTGTTACTGACGCACACAAAAACACATGCACAAATACTAGGGAGGCCATCACAGAGGAAGTGGGAGAATTTACGTTTGCTATACCTCAGCAAAATCTAATGCTGGCTGGCCACCTTGAAGTAATTTAAGAAGGAAAAAAAAATTGATGACATACTCAATAAGCTCTCTTGTAGTTCCAATCTAGAGCATAGGTAAAGTCTAGTGAAGGGAAAAATTGTTAGGCAGTAAACACTTGAATGCAAAGTGGATGACACTGGGTTACTTAAATAGCTATTTTAAAGTATTTCCTTTTCCTCTTTAATACAAAGTTCACTCAAAAGGACTGTACATATAGAGAATTCTTCCTGACCTCAGTGTTACAAATAAGCCAAATTATTTTACCACAGATGGTAATTAGACAGAGAATCATTAGTAAAATCCTGCTGTAAACTGTATGCTTGCTGGAGGAATAATCAAGGAGTCTCAACAGTGCTTTGCAGAATTGCTATTTCCTGTCCCCTTTGAATAAGCATTACCCATTTTCTTCATCCATCTATCAGAAAGGTTCCCATGCACATACTGAATGGATGTTTACTACAATCTGTCAAACCTCCATGCTCAGCTCGTGGTAAGTGCACATCTGCTTGCTGGATCTAAGGATGCTCAATTGATGATGGGGTTCTCGACCAAGGGAAGTAAAATAGTGATCAGCTCTGTCAAAGCATCCCCTATATACAATGCTACAAGCGAGCACACACTGTCTTAATAAAAGAGTTAAGAAATGAACCTACAAAATGTTTCCCTTATTCCAGACTTCGAGTGCAAGTATGTAATTTTGGCTGTATCACACAAAAAAATTACATCGATTTATGCAAACTTTTACTTCCCAAGCCCCAAAACACTTTATGAGCTGTGCAACATATACAGGAACATTTTCACTTAAGACTAAATGCAGCAATTTCTGTGGTGGAGCTCTGCGTCTGTTAATTAAGGTACATGTGTAGCCCAAATGCCGTTTTACAATACTCTCGTGTGCCATCTCCATACCTCAGGCTGGGAACCAGAGCCGTGAGGCTGCCATTAATCTCTCCAGGCTCAGGAATTCTCCCAGAGAGATTCTGAAACTAGGTTAAATCTATAGAGAGCTCATGGGAATGCAAATAGTAGATGCAGGTCAAAGTCCTGTATTGAGGGAACTCTCTTCCCCATCATAGTCATGGAATGGTTTGAGTTGGAAGGGACCTTAAAGATCATCTAGTTCCAGTCCCCCTACCATGGGCAGGGACACCTTCCACTAGACCAGGTTGCTCAAAGCCCCATCCAACCTGGCTTTGAACACTTCCAGGGATGGGGCATCCACAGCTTCTCTGGGCAACCTGTACCAGTGCCTCACCACCCTCACAGTAAAGATTTTCTTCCTAATATTTAATCTAAACCTGCCCTCTTTCAGTTTGAAGACATTACCCTGTGTACTATCACTTCTCCCTTATCCTATCAGGATACCAGAAAAGGTGAGTGGTGTTAAACTTGAAAACTACAACAAAGATTTTCGTTATCCTTCTAGGAGATAAGAGTGGCATTTGGCCTCTGAAAATGATCATTGAGTAAGAGGTAGGGCTTTTCGAGCATCATAATTGATAGATTTGTAATTAGCAAGCTTTGCAGCAGGAAGAAAATCATTGCATGATGACTAGATTACAAACCCTGTTCTTTCTTCCTGCTGCTTGTGATTTTGCAATGGCTCTGATTGTAGCTTCTCTGACATTTGCATATCTTCCTAAGCATTTGAGGTGCATGCTGATTTCATGTTTTATCTCCTTTTGATGTGTTGCAGGTGCTTGTCAGTGACTACCAGAATTTCTATTAGTGTCAGCTTTTATTTTATTGCAATATTTGTGCAGAATAATATATCACTGAAGCATAACACCAGTCCATTTTAATCCAGCTATGTGGAAAGACTTACAGAAGGCACTGAATGAGCTATAGTAGAGAGTTGTTTTGGTCTGATTATTACAGGTAGATGGGTAGGGAACTTTTTTCACTGCATACAGTGCATGGGGGAAAATTTAGGAGGGGTTTTGCATCCATTTGTATTCAGCAGGTTATCTATGCATATGATTGATGTGGCCTCCCCTTTTCCCTCTGTTGCAGCCTTTTCCTCACGATTAACACCAGCATAGTATCTTGTCATGACTGAGGCATCAGTGGGACTTCAGAGTGACAGATGCCCTCATGGAAAATACACTCAACAGCGACTGGAGCTCAAAGCCCAGTCTGTAAAAATGGGACATGTTGACAGCTGTGGAAAGGTATCATAGTGTACCATGTGCTATTAGGTTATTTGATCTTGTGCTTTGAGGTAAGATTTTGGGCCAATGACTTAGGAGTACTCCTCCAACTCATTATTTGTCAGCTTTCTTCACTTCTGGAACCTGCGTTTCTTCAGCAACACTGATGATAAGATCAAAATATCCAACCATTTGATGTATGAAGCTTTATTAATTCAGGTGTTTGTAGAAATTTAGGATCTTTCTATGATGATACTTGTAGAAAATGACTAGCAGGTGTGTAAGATTATTTTGACATAACTGTAAGTACAGCAGCCATCACATACTATTTTGTAATGCAACTTTCATTCCATTTGCTCAATTTATTTGTTATTTTAAGGCTCAGTTCTGCAATGAAAAATAGGCAAATCACTAAGACAAAATTCCTGCAGAATGACCCTTTTTGGACAGGGAAACTTGGTTTAGAGTGATGGAAAGTGGGTATTTATATATTATAAAAGAATCGGTGTAAAAGAAATGCTATGATTGGAAAAAAAAAGATTAAGAAAAGTGTACTCAAAAATTTGACTGCCCAGCTTAGATCATGATAATTGGAAATGCTGTTAGCATAGTGTTCAGTTTAGAGAGTCATGAAAGCACTCAAGTTTCCTTTTTTCTAGCCCTTGACTAATAACATGGAACAAAATATGAATTACCAACCCTCAGCACTGTATTTTATTGTTTTCCTCAGTCTTAAAAGAGTTTTAGGAGATCAACAGGGCCATGCCTTCAAAAAGGAATGAGATTAAAGTCACCTTCAGCCATCTCAAACTGTATGTGCATATGGGGGGACCACAGTAATAAATTATACACGAATTTTGATACTGTATTCAGTAGCCAATGATACATGATACCACTGTATTTTTACTGTTTCAGTATTTTTTGAAGTTGGGAGAGGGTTGCATTTATTTTTCTATGTGTGATGGCTAGCTACAAAGACTGGTTTCACACACAGGTATAGCTGGAAATTTGATGTGCTTTTTTTATTTATTTTTAATAGCAATTCATTTCAGCGACCACAGTGAGGACACATGCTTTATAAAGCCTGGAATTATCTGATTATTATTTTTTAGATAAAAAAAGGTCATTTAGGATTTTGAAAGATTTTTCTTGAACTTCAGTACCAAGTTACATTCAAATCAGCAGCTCAAATCAGCAATCACTTTTAAGAAAATTACTTGGTTATTTTTTTAATTGTGTTTCTTGGCCACAATGGAGAGCGTATTTACTTATAATTATGACATTTTTATTACTAACCAAGTAGATGATGCTGAATATTCATATTTCCAATGTAAAACCCACCTCCGGAAATTATAAGTAACACTTAAATCTTTTTTATTTCAGTAGTGATAACAGATATATTAGAAATATGGCTTCTTTATAAGAAATGGCTAAATTTGCAAGAACAGGTTTATGTGTTTTTCCTGAAGAAATTCTCTGTGATATAAAAATAAACCCTTTCTTTTTGTATTCTTTGCATTAATAACTGCACCTAGAAATAATACAGACAGTTGTGGTAGAATATACATCATAGAAACTCATTTATTAAAAAAATGTAACTTTATATATGAGAACAATGACAAAAAGGAGGTCTTTTGCAAGATAACTCATTTTTATAGAAGAAATGGTTCAGCTGCACTTGACAGCTTTTTTGAAAACAAAAGAATTAGGCTTTGACCAGCAGCTCAACAGGGATTTTTGGCAAGGCTGATTTTATCATTTGCAAGGGCCAACTACTCCCTCTGCCTCACATGCTGCCCAAGGAAGAGTAAATGAGTTGGGGAAGGCTTTTATTTGCAGGGAGAAATGACAGTGCCAGGACCACTGAATTTTTAAAGAGACGAAGATAAAAAGTGTGCTTCTTTGGCCCTGCTTTAACGTGCTGACGTGCCAACGTCACTTTAACAGATTAACAAAGTAGTGTTTGCGGAGATTGAACCTGCCTTTTACATGCTTAGCGGTACATTTGCAATCACCCACTCCTAGCATTTCCCTTCATTTCCTTGTAGAATTTAATCTCACTCAAATACAGTAAATTTGATGGACAACTTATGCTGGATTCTCTCCCTGACAGGGTATTGCATCTGCCAGCAAGATTCAGAGTATTAGGATCTGTTGTCCTGCATCTCACAGGGAATTGTTAGGCCACAGAGACACTTTCCCAGGCTGTGCTACTCATAATGTCTTGAAGTAACATTTTGGTCCTTCCTCCTCATTTGATTGACCTGTGCTCATCACTTCCTTGCCATTTTCCTTCTGACATTTCCACTTCCATTTTGTTTCCCTGTAGGTACTTTCCTCTGGAGCGAATGACCTTTTGTAAATATTGCTGTCTTTATATTTTGATTCAAAAATGACATGTATGAAGGGGTTCACAGCTATATTCAAGAGTAGATTCGTAGCCTGCCTTATTATTAACAACCACAATACAGTATTTCTCCAATAAGGTTTAACTTAGAGATGTTGCTGCTCATTTCAGTGGTTTGGACTCAGTCCTCTGAGGCACAAAATCATCATAGTACCATTTAATGGTGAACTTTGGGAACCAGGTTTGAGTGTCTTGTTGAATACCACAGAAATGTTCCCTGCAAAAACATGTTTAATATTCAGAAGTGTGTGACCTTTGGTTTTGCAGTCAGATAAAACTTATCTTCTTCTTTCCCTAAGATTACAAAGGTAAGGAAATAACAAGATAAGGTAAATTGCATATTTATGCTTATTTCCATCTCCCATAAGAAATCTGAGGAGTACTTATAATGCAATTATTTGGTTCAGATATTCTGTCCAGGAAAATGTTTCCACAGCGTTTTACAGACTTACTGTAAATAACACAATCACACGCTTCAATCATAAATAAGCAAGGAGGAGCAGGAGAGAGAGAACTGACGCATAAACAGAGATTTGAAGCCTGCTGCTGAATCTACGAGACAGCAGAATGCAGAGTGGTTGCTCCAGGTGACAGAGGAGAAACCAGGTCTACCAAGGATGACAAGGCTGGGTGAAAAAGGGAGTGGAGGAGCTGGAAGTGTGAGACAGAAGAAAAGTGTGAACTCCTCTACAGGAGCTTCTGGCAGCTCCATTTGGAGGGGGTTGTTGTGGTGGGGGAATTTTTGCAGGTTGTATTCTACTTTTTAACCACATCTTAAAGGAATATTCAAGACCACAATGTCTTTTTTTTTTTTTTATGTTGGTTGTGAAGGTGGGCCATTTCATAGCAAAAAGCAAAAAAGGCATTTTGAGTACACTTTAGTACCATGAACATGTTTCTTGTTATAGAGCAAGAAAACACGGATCAGCAGACCATACTGGACAGATAGAAAGAAATGTGTTCATCGTTTTTTTAAGTCACAGGATACTGAATGGTTGTCTCCAGGGAGCTGTCTCTTATTGTGTTTCTAATGATGGAGATGGGCAAAGAATCTTTGGAGAACAAGATGCAAAAAATACGTGGCTGTTCTCAGGTGTTCCCTTTAAGGGAAGCAGGAAGACTCATTTAGGAAAGGGATGGATGTGCATAAATACACAACAGCAGCTCCTGATGAAGCTAGGTACTTTCAAGAAGAGACAAAAGCTGTTCTATTATTATAGGAGATACATATATATACACATATACACATACATGTAAAATTTATATTATAGTGTTCAGTAAACACTAATGGTCATTGTATTGTCACAGTTGGACATCACAAGTCATCAGCATCTGTCCAAGAGTGATCTTTGGTTCAGATCCTGACTGGAAATCTCAACTGGAATAACAGTCCATGTTTGTGAAGAGAATAGCTGTATGCAACCTGCTTGTGGTCCCAGATGCATAATAAATCCTGAACCATGCCCAGAAAGAGTTTGGGGAACAAGAGTTTACTTAGACCCCAGTCTAACTGTTGTATCTTAGCGCAGATGAAATCCAGCGCCTGGGAATGTTTCTCTGTTAGAGGTTTGTTGGTATACATGTGGCTATCATGATCAGCCCCCATGTAAGACATTAGATGACTTTTGAAAGCATGTCCTCTATTAGCTCAGAACCAGCTACCTACATGGATTTCCATATCCTTATAGAATTTCCTATGGCATGAGCTGGGATTTATCTACTGATCTCAGACCAAGACACTGAGAATTACAGACTTTAAACTTCTACACAACACCAACACTTTTCTAACCTCTGCGCAGTCTCTGACCCATGCTCTCTCTTTAGGGGTATTTGTGAAGATTAAATCATTGCAACAAAGCTTTTTGAAGATAAAAATGCTTTGTAATGGTTATGTACAATTATCCTTTCTTATTTTGAGCAGAATGACTCTCTGTCTATAAGTCTGCTAAATGAACCTGGTTACGGCAAGGAATGTCTTGGCCTATTGTCAACCTTTTGCCTAATTTTAAAATATGCAAAAAAAAACCAGTGTCAAAGCAAATTTTCATGAATATTACATGTAATGATTTTGAGATTCTTGTCATAATTAGGCCTTCATAAAAATGTGAAATATTAAGATGTAAGTTTGGTATTTAAATGAACTCTTGAAAAGGCTCCAGATCCTGAAAATTTCATGAAAATACCTTATAGGCTTCTTGCCACTGTTGGCTTATATAGGCCATCATTTTTCCTCAGATGACAGCCTCTTCTATGTCTTCCTTGACTTTTCTATCCTTTAGTTTCCCATTTATCTGCCTGTCTCAGCTCTGTCGTCTCTTGGCTACACCATAACTTTTTCCTACTGAATCCTTCAAAGCCTGAAGGCACAATATGGAATAAGAGTTACTGCTTTCCTGTGTCCCTAGCTCTGTGATTGTCATTCTTCACTTTGCTTTCAGGGATGGAAATTCCAAGATTTGCCCTTGACTCTGAGGTTATTTTTTTCCTCTCACAGCTTTTCAGCCTGTTTCCATGCATAGAGCTTTGTCTGGAGTGCTGCCAGAAGTTATCTTTATCCCATCACCCCCCTGCTGTTGCCAAAACCCTTACTCATATGCGAATTTCAATTCAGTCATTTATAATCTCTCTTAATTCCTCATACAAGCATTTTACAGAGTAATGCCAAGCTACTGTCAAAGAACATCCATTTCCAATCCATAAGCACCATCACTGCTATCCCCACGATCTTAGAGCCACCCTCTTGCTGTCATTTAATAACTAGACCCTACACCAGCTAGAATGCAAGAATTGGACACAAGGGTTTAACAGGGGTAATGAAAGGAACATTCTGATCAAATACTAAACTAGTGGACTTTGTGCCTTCATAATTATAAATTTCTTACCATATCCATAAGTCAGTTGTCACAGTCACCAGGTCATAACCAGCTTGGGTCAATACCTCCTTCTAGAAGCCATTTTTCAGTTCGAATCTATATATCACAGTTTAAAACCAAAACAAAAAATCTTCTTCAAGCTGAAATTATGCGTTAAAAATAACAATGCCTGATGCTGAGATCATCCCAGTGTCTGACACTACCTGCCACCTGGTGGAAAGGTTTCCTAGTTGCACTTTTGTCTTGACTGAGATGGTTAAAGGTTTCTGGGAGAATCCCTCATGTTTTAATGTGCAGTGCAACCCAGGAAGGCTAGAATGTAACTAGCTGAGAAAAGCTAGAACTAACTTGCTGAGTTACCTTCCAGACATAGCAGCTGGGACCCCACGACAACACAGACTGGGAAATCTGCTCAAGATAACTCTGATGGTTACTCACAGTAGGCTTCATGGCGCCACTGCTACCCTAAAGCCTGGATTGTCTTAAAGTTGGCTTGAGCCTGTTTCCATAAGTCAGTCACTGCATTTTAGACTTACTATAAATCTGTCTTGTGCTAATTTAAAACAGATTGTCCTGTGGCTGTTTGAATTGTGACAACAGTGGGTGTTATGTCCTTATTGATTAGAGCACTGTTGTTCACTCTGTTTGTGCTCTATTCCATAAAATGGGAAGGATGGCAATGTGAGCGAAGGCCCTTTTCTGTGTACGGGGTGTATTCTCTTCTGTACTTCCTCCGCAGTAAGTACCATGGTGAACAATTGCCACTGCTATGAAAGATTCTGCATAAAGATGAAGGTCTATTGAGAATGAAGGTCACATTCCATCTTGAAAAGTTGACTTCAGGCCTTCAGGCAGATGAGGGGCTTAGAGATTTCAGGCTCCAGTTACGATGTTCCATTATGTCTAAAAAAAGATTTTGTAGCTGATTGTGAGCCATACAGATATGAGAGAGATACAGCTTGAGGCAAGGGCATTTTTAGTTTCTGGATTGTAGTAAGGATTTTTTTAACAACATGCTAAATATACAAATTCTGCATTTCATTCAGCAACTCCTGATGGTAAAACATATAAGCTATTCTGAGAGCAGATTCAAAACGTCAGGATGGACATTTCTCAGGTAAGTATTGCCTATCTTTGGCATGCAAAGCTGTGTTTCATCTTGTCTTCTTTTATTTCACCTATTGCATTCCCGATTGCACTGTGGTACAGATTAAAAAACCCAGAGAGAAGGTGTCTCTCTTTCCACATCAGTCCAAACTCAGTTTTACCCCTAACCTACCTAAAATTAATGCTCTCTTTTGGACTGAAAGTTCCTGAGATTTGTTTTGCAGAGGAAATCCCTAAGCTATAATGAAATTATAAGAAACACCTCTTCATCTTGATCTCACCCTACTACTACTAGTGGCACTAATGACAGTGACAGTAATGACTCCTACTACTAAAACTTTCTTGGTTTTGTGTCTGAATTACTGGAAAACTTGGTGCTTTCAGTCTGCAGTGGCTGAAGAACACTCTTATACTGCCTGAACTTCAGATGTTTAGACAAATAAGTGAATGAAGAACTGCTTACAGAGTAATTCCAGGTAGCTCCTAAATTTCATCAAATTCCAGAATTTCACTTCAGATGACAACATCAGCACTTCAAATCTTCATGCCAGAGGCAGTAGCCAAGTTTGTAAGTATTAAAACAATTGATAGACCTAGGAATCTTTAAGAAAATTGGTTTCCACTGAGACTTATGAATCCAAATTAAACTATACAGCTAAATCCCATGGAATATCTAAGTTGAAAGTGGTGGGAATGATGTGCTGAAGAGCAGAATTGGATCTTGACTTGACTTTAAGGCCAGAGGCATAACAAGCTACCTCCCTCCCCAGATACTTTCTGAGGTGAAGACATCCAAAGTCTGTCACAACATTGCAACCCATAAGATAAAAGCAAGGCTTTTTTTATGTTGCACCCACTCAAACATCAGTCAGGGAGCCTCTTGTGAAACAGCTCTATCGTCGTGCACTGAAAAGAGGTGTCAGGTAGCAGTACCTTGCAACAAAGCATTGTTCATTTTTTTCAGCAATTTTCCTTGATTGTGAACAAATAGGAAACCTTCTTAACTTCCTGATTTGTCTCAACAATACTACAAGTAAAATAAAAGTTTTCCTTTTCAGCATGTGAATGTTGAAATATTTGTAAGATTATTCATGTGACAAAATAAAGAATGTTCCTCAGCTGAGATCTATGTAATCTATTCTTCCTTTGTATTTTAATTCTTTGGGGAAAAAACAAGGAGAAAAGAATCTTATATGAAAAAAAAAATTTTTACAAACAATTTACAGTTTTACATAGGAATGCCCTATCTTGGCTGTCATTATAATTATCTACCAGCTAAAGAGATTTATTTTTTATCAGCACAAAGGGATAAATGTCTACATGGGTAATCAGACTCATTATGAGAAGTAAAATTTGCTTCTCAATTTCAGCTGGGTTCACTTAGTTTAAACTGTCCCTACAACTTAAATAATATTTTTATTGATGCTTAAAACTCTTATCAGAAAAAACAAGGAAGAAGGAACAGCCAAATAAATTCATCCTGATAGAAGTACCATGAAGATTTGTTTTTAATTGGTAAATCTAACTCTCTCTTTGCTTGTGTCTTTACTTAGCCTTACTGAGATGTCCTCAATTACTCCTCTTACTTTGTAGATAGCTTAAATTTATCATTTCCATGTTACGTTTAAGGGTAAACACCTTAATTCTTTCTGTCCACTTGAAATCGGGTTCTTCAAAAGCTGGGATAATTTAGTGTTATTTTTTCATGTTAATTAGGTATTGAAGAAACTGCCTAAGAGTGTAACATGGTCATTTTCTGCCATGGATGCAAGCTGAGGTGTTGAGAGTGCAAGCTTACACCTTTAGTCTTTCTGGAAGGACAGTTTGTTTCCCTGTCGAAAGAGCTGTGTGTACCATCACTGGCAAAATCAAAAGCTCCAAGTAAACACAGACAGATTTTCCCCTGTCTTTATCATGCTTGTGCAGGTACACATTTACGGCAAGATTTTCACAGCAGTGTACCTTCAGTACACAAATGAAAAACTCTCCAGAAAATGAAATGAGGGAGATGCCTAGTGAAAATGGAAGTTTTCAGAGGTATGTGTTAGCTTCCATTGACTTTTCAAAGTAGTTAACCTGTGCAGAAAGATTGGGTTGTTGCTTCATCTGCATTAAGAGTTATCTAAAAGTCACCTGAACCTCTGAAACTTTACATGATAAAGGAAAAGAGGAGAGATGCAAGAAGCAGAAATGCAGAGAACATGTCTTGCAACTACGATAAACAGGAAAGAGAAGTAAATAAATTTTAAAATTCCTCAGCAAGTGGCTTCTCTACTTATTCAGGAAGCCTGGTAGAACCAGGCAGGTTATTAAGCTGTATTTAAGGCTGAAAAGAAGAAATCAAAACAAAGCTGAGTGTGACTTAGGTCTTTGTGTATGGGATGACAAAAATAAAGAAGCAAAAGATCACAGAAGAAAGAAGTGCTTGATCTTAAGGAATGATGAATGACAAAGAAAACAGAAAGAAGGACTTAAACATTGAAGTCAATGGAACTACCTGCACCTTGAAAAATAAAGCCGAGAAAGAGAGAAGCTTTTGGGGAAATCTGCAGATGTTGACCTCCTAAAGAAGAAGAAAGCAGAAGGGAGAAGAACAGAGAAAATCAAAACCAAGGAGAATGCAGAATTGAACATAAGTTCAAAGTTAATTTTATTAGAACTGCCTTGGTATTTCATTTTCATGTCAATGAATGTTGACCATGTTTGCTAGTGCTGAATTTCACCTACAGCCTTGAAGCCACTCCTTTTGTGGGAGACAACTACTTGGAGAAAACACTGCTTTTGCTGCATTGTGTAAATGCTAACTCATCAAGACAACAACAGTAGGGGCTACTAGAGGCTACTGCAGTATAGATGATGAGTGTTAATACATTTATATTTTTGAGGGTACTATACGATCCTTTGATCGTTAAAAGTTAATACTTTGCTCTCACTCTCAATCCATTCCTTACATCACCTGGGCCTATGAAATGGATCCAGCATGAATGAGACAGAAGAATCCTTCACTTCACAGCCATTCATTTTGTTTTATTTCACTTAAGTGTTTTCTAATCCACTGCAAGCCTATGCTCCTTACCCTGTGGAGATTTATTCTCTCTGAGAGTTCCTTATGAAGAGGTATCAAAGTAAGTTATGTCCACTAAGTCACCTTTATGTACTGTATTATTAACTTTTTGAAGGAATCAGAACAGGTCAGAGGTGTGTTATTTTTTTAAGAACTTACAATCTTATTCTCCAAATACTGTTCTACTCTTCCTTAATTAAGACTCTGCCATCTGCTCGTTTCCTATTTGCACCTTAGCTGAGGGAGTTTATGTCCCAATATATTCATAGGTAGGATTTCCAAATATTTAAACCAAGCTTTGTGATTTGCTTTCATTTCCTCACCCAAAGATTAGACATAATTTATACGCATTAAAAATGTAAAGGATCTAATTTCACAGCAGGAAAATTCCATCTTAACAGGAATTACTGGCTTGACCAATTTTTCCACTGAGAATCACTGTATTCACTGCAGAAGGATGACCTCAGATTCATACATCAACAGATTCATGGAAGGGTTATCTGGAGGAGACTTCTGAACTCATGTTCCTGCCTGAATCAGCGACAGTGTCCCTGTGACTAGGTGTGGCACATCCTGTGACTTTGTCTAGTAGAGTCCTAAAGCCCTCCAAGCATGGATATTTCATGGCCTCAGTGGGTAACTTGTTCCAGTTCTGTACTACCTTCCGAGTGATTTTTTTTAAACTAATATCTGATCTGAACCTCTTAAGCCACAGTGTGTGGTTGTTATTCCATTATACTATGTTCTGCCATCTTTCACTTACAGGAAGGGTCTGGGTTGATCTTCTCTGAAAGTCCTCTTCACGCAGTTCTTGGCTGGTGTTAGATTCACCTGTTTGACTCTATTTTCTAGACTAAACAAGACCAGGTATTGTTGCCTGTGGACCAGCCATGTGCGCTTGGCTGCTGCTGCACCTGACAGCCCCTCTCCACATGACTTTTTGAGTTGGACTGAGTACCGATCTCTGTGAAATCTCACCAGTGCTGGGAAGAGAATGATAGTTTACTTTGATCTGGTGGCCGTATTTTTCAATATGCAGTATTTCCATTTTCTGGTGAAAACACATTCAGTGGCTCATATTTGACCTTGGAGACCATTGCAATCACCAAGCCCTTTTCAGTGGGGCTATTACTCTGTCAGACTCTTGCCATCCTGTCCAGATGCTTAGGATTACTCTGCCATGTATGTAGAACTTTCCACTTTTCTTGTTGAAACTAATAATGTCTTTGTTACATTATTCCTCAAGTTTTTCTAGGCCACTCTGGCTGGAAGCTCTGACGTTCACTTTCAGCCTCTCTCCAAGTTTATAGTTACCCGAAAATTTGCTGAAGGTACACTAGAAAGTTGTCAAGGTCTTTGATGAAGGTGTTGAACAATATGGGATGTACAACTGAACTCTGGGATGCTCTGTGCATTGCTGTCAGCCAGCTGCATGGTGATCTCCATTCTTTCACTCTGGTGACCCAGTCAATTTTTTCCTCACCTTGGAGTCTATTCATCGACTCTGTATTTCCTTAGCTTCCAAATGGAAATGCAGTGCGAAACAATATCAGAGAAAGCTTTTGATTTGCATGCATGAAATAAAAATGAGATGAGAACAAGATAGTTCCCTTGCATCATTTCCTATAAGCCTCAATATTTGACATTTCTTTTTGTTATGCTATCTCAAGAAACAGTTAACTACATTCCCCAGTTAAATACTTCGAATATTGTCAAGATAAATCTCCTCTTTCTTTTTTCTTTCCTTTTTAGAATCAGATCCTGGCCACCACAGGTTTTGGGTTCTTCTCATGTGCTAACTCCCGCAGGATGATTTACTCAAGTGTCTCAGTGAACAACAAGACTAATGTAGCATGTATTCCTATGAATGTGTGCCCAGCAACTCTCAAATACTGCAGGATATAGAGTTTCAGCTCCTCATAGAGGCCTTGGTGTCTTCTCACCCCGATCAAAACTCCCTTCCCCTTCCACTGCTGGGGCAGGAAGCAGATGCTGTTTGTAGATGGATGTCCACACTGGACGTGTAATAAAGATTCACTGAAGTCATCCCGGAGCTTTTCTTTTATAAGGACCTTGTAAGTTTCCTTTCTATACTTAAACTTGAGACTCGATATCTATTTCTCTCTCTCTCTGTAGATCTCTGTAGATCTCTGTAGATAGTCTAGATTGATCACAGGGTTTGGAATTAGCCTGGTGAGGATGAGGGTAGTGGGCAGTATGAGCATGGGCATACAATAAAACCTATTCTTCTAAGTATCCACGCTAAAATGCTTTTAAACTGCATTAAAATTAAATCAGAAATTGACTAAATTGTCTCTACTTTGGGTTTGCTTGCTTGTTTTTTTCTCCTAATACAAACCATTTAAACTTCTACTTAAACATAGGAGCCACATTGACTAATTCAGCCAAAAAAATATTTACATCATGCTTTGCTTGCTCTCTCGGGTCGTATCTCTGACCTTTAAACTGTAAGCTCAATATGTGAGGCAGGCAGACATCATTTCTGATTTTCTGCTATACTGGACAAAGTACTACTTATGCTGAACACTGGATCCCCCCTTCAAATGTTAAGCCACATTGCTCCTAACTGGTACCAGTATTTCTGCAAAGGATGTCTCAGTTATTGACCACTGTGTTATCCTTGTTCAGGATATTGTGCAGTTTTCTCAGTCTAAATGCGATTTTACAAGAAAAAGATACAAAGACCAAATATTTGAGACCAAAGATACCAAGACCAAATATTTGAGACCAAACAAGAATTTTCCAGGAACTTTTATCCATGTGCAAATGTTGGTAGATCTCACACTCATTTTAATAAGCTGCCTAGCATGTAACAGCTGACAAACTATGACCATCGCTCATCCCCCACCAGAATACAAGCATGATAATATGAAGTAAAGAGAAGTAAAGAGATTATTACAGGGATAACGCAACCGGGGGCTTGTCAGCACAAGCCCCGGCGTGCCCTCGGGCAGAGGGGACGCAGCGTTGGCCTCCACAGCGTCCTCGCTGCACGGCTCAGTGGAATCGGCGTGGGATGGGTGCGTGCGCTGGCTCCTCCTCAGAGGAAGCACGTCGGGCAGCCGATGGAATGGCTCGCGTTAGCCCGGAGGCAAAGAAGACGGGAGGGGCTCCTGGTGTGAGTTCCAACAGGTTTATTTGCAGGAGGGACCAGGGACCAGCAAAAGCCCCGAGGAGACGCGGGCTAGCCCCCTTTATGGGGGGGTGGAGAAAGGCAGGGAAAGGGAAAACAACCAATGGGGTAGAAGGAGAGGGGAGGATACAATTTTTCAGAACAAATGGGGAAAACAGGGAGGCAGGAGTCATAACAGGGAACCAATTAATAACTAAAAAAGGGAGAACTTTCTGGAACAGGGGGAGGTAATTTAGGATTGGGAGCCACCCAGGGGGAGGTAACCTAGACCTCAGTGATCTCGTCTGGTCCGCCTTCCGATCCACTGTCCTGGGTGGGGAAATCCACCCAGTGGATAGCCCTGGTTTGACTGGCGTTTGATGGTTTCAGCCTGAGAGCAGGCTGATCCACCCCAACACAGGGATGAAACACCTCTCCCGTGAGGAAAGGCTGAGTCAGAGCTGCTCAGCCTGGAGATGAGAAGTCTCTGGGAACATGATATAGGAAATTCCAGTACCTAAAAAGTCTACGAAAGTGCTGGACAGGGACTTTTGAGCTGGAGATGTAGTGAAAAGAAAAAGGGTAATGAGTTTAAACTAAAAAGGGTTATGTTTAGGTTGCATATTAGGAAGAAATTCTTCACTGTGAGGTTGGTGAGGCACTGGCACAAGTTGCCCAGACAAGTTGTGGATGTCCCATCCCTGGCAGTGTTCAAAGCCAGGTTGGATACAGGTTAGAAAAACCTGGTGTAGTAGAAGGTGTCCCTGCCATGGCAGGGGGTGTTGTAACTAGGTGATCTTTAAGGTCACTTCCAACACAAAACCTTCTATGATTCTATACAGCAGTAGAAAAGGCAGGCATGTAAAGGTCAAAAGGCTCTTGCCTCCCTACGAACTTGAATAAGAATTTGGTGGGTTAAGATTATCTTGCTCCTGGTATATACATTCCTCAAAACCTAGTGTTCAAAGCTTGTTTCAGTTCCTAAAAATATATTTTGCTTACATCCTTCATTCTTATGGCACATATATCCACAGGAACAGAGTCCAAGCCAATGGCAGCATTATCCCTGAGTGCTGGAGCACAGCTTACTGTTCCAGCATTTGCAAGTGAAAAGTAGTGAGTGTAATTAGTTGTAGCAATACTTAACAAATGCCCTGTACATTCATAATCCTATGCAAACACTGAGATGACTGCATCCCCACAGTAACTCTGATGACTTTGGTATACTTAAAATGGATTTAGCTCATCAAGAGAAGTGCTAGACATGTCTCACTCTTTAAATATATTCATTTCCCTTTGAAATTGATTTAATGAGGAGGTTGATTTAGCTTATACAATCAACAGAATCAGACTTTAAAATTGCACACAATATTACATCATATATATATGTATATATATGCATGCACCAGCACATGCACATCTATATTTGTGTATAAACATATATTTAGATAGATGCTGGTTCTGCTCTTTTGTCACCTCTGGTCATCTTTCCACAGAAGACAGTTAAGGAAAACAACTTAGGAATCCTATGCTTCCTTAAAAAAAGACTATAACATGGCTTTCCTATTAAAGGTTTATAACATCTGAGGGCCTGAGTGTTAGCAGGGATTTCTGTAGGAAAAAAGATGAGAGCAGTTGCAAAAGGCAGTGGTAGGTGTTCTATTCTTACCAGAAGTAATATAACATAATATAATATAATATAATATAATATAATATATTATTATATATTTGCCCTCACCAAACAAGCAAAATAAATACTCTCCCGTTGATTACAATGATACATCCCCTTCTGTATTTGAAAGAAAAAAAGGTTAGGATTTACTGCAATGTGTGTGCAGAGTATTTAGAAACTGCTTGTATTTTAGGGAAAATTGTAGTAGCTTGTTTTTCTACTTATTTAATTTTGAATTTTATGTACTAAGACTGAATGATTTTAATTTCATTCCAGGAGAATAAGAAATTTGTGACAACAGTAGATTTTGAAGCAAAGCAATTTACACGTTGCAATTATTAGGTAGTAAGAAAAGGGGTAAAAGTTCAGGAAGTCTTCACTTGAGGCCGTGTGTGCTGATTAAGTCAGGACAAAATTGCTGAGAGGCATTAGCTGGTTTCTATGGGATGTGTGCAAATTTTATGTAGAAGATGTGCAAAATGCAATGTTTCATGTTACTGTATAGATCACCTTTGTAAGCAATTCATTATCTCTATTCTCACTTTTTGCATAAGCCATCTCTTATTTACAACACTGGTTTACACATAGTAATCTGAAAAAATAATCTAATACCAGAGACCTCTAATCACTAAATGTTTCTCTTCCATTCGTGTTCTATTCACTGGTTTTTAAGAATAGCAGCATACCTTGAGACGTGGAGAGGAAAATGATAGCTGCCTGAAGCTATTTGAAAGGTTTTAGTTTAAAAAAAAAAAAAAAGGTAAGAGTTAATTTAGTGTAATACAGGATATGGCTTTGAGTTATTGGATAAAACTGAGAAATGGAAAATAATGGCTGAGTATTGAGAGGAGAAGTGGAAAAAGAAGACAGAGACTGAGACCTATTAATCTGTAGAGTAATCTCCAAAGGGGAATAGTATAAACCCCATTTCTTGACATTTAAAAGTAGGCTGAACAAAAGGTGAATAACTGTACATTAGGGAACAATACCACATTATCAAAGAGATTAACGAGTGATCTAATAGGGCTTTGTTGCTTGAGTGACTGTCCACCTGACACAAACTAATAAACTCTTATGGAAAGATTGCTTTCAGTGCAAACATGAGACAGTTAGGACTTTTCTTAACTTTGAGCAGAGGTACAGACCTATCTTTTTAATGAAAAAATATTATAACCTTCCCCCGGTTCCTTTCTCTAACTCCTCCCTTTCCTGTATCTGTTGTGTTGTGAGCTCTTACCGCAATGTATCAGGGGTAGAAAAAGGAGCCCACAACCCCAGGGAGTCAACCATCCATCTGGTGAATCCCAAAATCATAGCCAGAGCTCAAAATTGTGGAGACAGTAAAGCAACATTGATGAGTAGCTGTATGACTAAAGTTTTTGTAAATATCTTTATCTCACAAGAATTATTGTGTGAGTTTAGTGAATGGTCCATTCCTGCTATATTCCTTAGATCAACTGACAGGACATCTTACAAGAAGGGTACCAAAATCTTCAGGGAACTGCTGAAAGTAATGTTATCTCCAGTGAAGGATTTGATCAATTCTCCTCAAAAGCATACGAAATGGGACTGGTTTCTCTTTTTTTTTTCCCCTGCTCTTTCAGGCTGCTCTATAATTCCGTTTGTAAATTGCTCAAACTCAGATAAAACAGTTCATGATATCATAGAATCATAGAATGGTATTATTGGATGGGATGTTTACAGGTTATCTAGTTGAACCCCTCCTGCAATAAGGTGGGACACCTTCCACCTTCTGAGATTGCTCAGAGCCCAGTGCTTGCTGACCTGGAACGTTTCCAAGAATGGGGTATCTACTACCTTTCTGGGACACCTGTTTCTGTGTCTCACCTTGCTAAAAAGTCTGTCCCCATTTTTCTCATTTTTCACTTTTTTAAGTACTGAAATGCCCTCCCAGTGCAGTCTTTTCTCCAGGCTGAACAACACCAGCTCTCTCAGCTTGTCCTCACAGGAGAGGTGCACCAGCCCTCTGATAATTTTTGTAGCCTTCTTCTGTATCTGCTCCAACAAGTCCATGTCTTTCCTGTGCTGAGGACCTCAGAGCTGGACACAGTACTCCAGGCAGGCCTCATGAAAGCACAATCCTTTGACCTGGCTACACCTCTTTTGGTGCTACCCAAGTTACAGTCAGCTTTTTGAGCTGTAAGAGCACATTGTTGGCTCATGTCCAGCTTTTCATCCCCCACCCTGTGTTAATACTGGGGAATGCACTGACCCAGATGCAGAACCTTCCACTTGGTCTTGTTAAACCTCACAAGGTTCCCATGAGTCCACTGTTCAAGCTTGTCCAAGTCCTGTGGATGACATCCTGCCCCTCAGGTGCATCAACCACACAACTCAGCTATATGTCATTTGCAAACTTACTGAGGGTGCCACTTGATCTCACTGTCTATACCAGTGGTGGAGATATTAAACATTACTGGGCCCAGTACAGATTGCTAGGGGACGTCATTTGTCACTAATCTCCATCTAGATGTTGAGCCATTGACCACAACCCTCTGGATGTGACCATCTAACCAATTCATCATCCACTGAACAGTCCACCCATCAAATCCATCTCTCTCTAATTTAGAGAGAAGGATATTGTGGGGACCTTGTCAAAGACCTTACAGAAATACAGGTAAATGATAGTCACGGTTCTTCCCTTGTCCACTGACATAGTCATTCCACCGTCGAATGCCACTAAGCTGGCCAGGGTAGACTTGTCCTTGGTGAAGTTACTTTGGCTGTCTCCAATTGCCCTCCTGTCCTTCATGTGCCTTAGCAGAACTTTTAGGAAGATCTGTTCCAGTGAATCTAACTAATGTTTTCTCAGTTCCATATATTGTTTGCATAGCCATTTCTTCTTCAGGTCCAATTGCATTGAAAATTATTAAATATGAATGTCCTAACTGGGAACTGTGCACAATATTCTAGGAGAGGAATACCTGTTGCAAATGTGCTAAAATTTTCAAATGATGGTGGTGTTAGTACTTTCTTTCATGCGGCTATAGAATCACGTCTGGTATTTTTCATGGTCATATTACACATTGTACTGAAGGGCATCCTGTGAATGACTGGCAGAATTCTCCTTATCACTTCCAGATAAAAGAATCCAGTTTAAAGTGGACTTTATATTCCAAGTTCCTAGAGGCCTAAATCTCAATTTTTACTATCAAATGTCCTCCCTTTTTTTTTCCCTATCCTTAGAATGATCCCATTTACCCTGTATGATATTCTGCCTGCTGACGGGTCTTGCAATCAATTTATTAATGAAATGAAAATACACTTCTAACTACCTACTCCATGGATATGTTTCCTCTCAGTTATAGCTCCTTTTCCAACACACCTTTTATAACTCTCCCATCAGCCTGTTCCTTACCTATCTTAGTACTTACACTAAATTCGTCTTCACTGCTTTAAGTAATGGTTTCAATCCAGTCCTTCACAAAAATCTTGATAAATTAAATCCTACCATGAATCACAAAAGCTTTTAAACTCAGTCCAAATTGATTAAATATTAGTAATTTTTCATTTATTTTTAACAAGAAAAAGTCCTTTGATTTACATTCTGAATAGTTTATCTGATGTACCCCAGCCAAAGTAATCTCAGATCCAAACTGAAACACAACTTGTTTCATTATCTCCACTTGTCTATGATCATGGTAATTGCCAGTTTTTTAATTCTTTTTATAGATCTTGCATTCTCTTGGATGTTGAATGCATTACCTCCAAAGCTAGACACTAACATTTAAACATGTGTAGTGGCTTCCAAGATTTTCCACACCAAATCACACATTCATATCCTAGGTCATAAAACTCATACTCTTAGCTTCCAGTGTTGAGGCACTGCCATTACATAGGGGATCACACCTGTAGGTTGGTAAGGAGGAATACTTGAGGTGATTGGCTTCCATTTCCAGGATAAGGGGATTGGGGGTGGTCTATACCAATTTATGAAAGTGAAATTCTACTTAACCAGATTGATATTTTTTCATAACATGTTGATTGGCTCAGTGGATGAGAACACTGGTTGGTGCTTCTCTTAATTGTAATAAGTTTTTTGGCAGGATATCCCATTAATAACCTCATGGAAAAGTTAATGAAGCATAGTCTAGGTAAGTGGACATTGAGAGTAATGAATCAAAAATGGGCTGAATAGCCAGGCTCAGAGGGTTGAAGTCAGAGACAGAGTCTGGTTGGAGGGCAGTCACTACTGGTTTGTTCCAGGTGTAGATACAGGTACCAGCAGTATTCAACATCCTTATTAATGACCTGGATGAGGCAGAGCTCACCCTCAGCAAGTTTCCAGGTGATACAAAACTCTAAAGAGTTTCTGTTACATCAGGGGATTGTTCCGCCATCCAGAGGGACCTGGACATGCTGAGGGAGATGGCTGACGGGAATCTCATGAAGTTCATCAGAGAGAAATGCCTAATGAGGGTCCTGAATATGACTATTCCTATGCACCAGAGCAGTCTGGGACCAACGACCTGGAAAGGCAGGTCTGCAGAAATGTATCTGGGTAGTCAGAGCGGACACTAAGTCTGAAGAGAGCTAGTGATATGCCCTTCCAGTCTCTTCACTACAGCAGAAGGGTCACCAGCAGATTGAGGCAAGTCATCCTTCCTCTCTGCTCTGCACTGCTGTAGTCACATCTTGAGTGCCCATCGGGTCTGGGTCCCACAGTACAAGAGAGACAAAGACATATTGGAGCAAGTCCAGCAAAGGACTTGAGACAGTGGACAGTCTGATGTTTTAAGGAGAGGCTGAGAGAGGTGGAACTTCACAGCCTGGAGAAAGGGGCTCCGAGGAATCTTAGAAATCTGTATAAATACCAGACTGGGGTGAGGAGAGTAGTAAAGAATGTGAAGCCAGGATCTTCTCATTAGATCCTACATACTAGGAGGAGGAGAGGCCGAACCTGAAATACACCCAGTTCCATTTAAAAACTAGAAGACTCTATTTTCATTGTGACAATGGTTGAACACAAGTTGCATAGAGAAGTTGTGGGATGTTGGGTATATTCCAACCTGGACTGGACAGTCCCTGAACAACCTGCTCTAAGCAGAGAGGTTGAATTATACTGTCTCCAGAGGTCCCTCACAATAGCATCGAAAACAACAACATCACTTCTGTGATTCATTATTTTGTGGTTTGAATAATGCACATGTGAGTTGTTGAGAAAGGAAGTTTCCTGTCACCAGGGTAACTGAGAAGTTCCCCCTTTCACTTTGCCCTGCAAGTGGCTCTAACTTTGCCCTGCAAGTGGCTCTAACTTCTTATCTATAAGAATTTTACAGAGTGTTGTCATTTTGAGCTACTCTTTGTGGAGGTCTGAAATTTGTATGAGATTTGTATGTAAAATATGACTTCTTTTCCCTCTGCAGTCCTCTGTCTCAGAGAAATGCAGATGGATAAATTCAGCATGCTAGACATGTTTTCTTCTACAGAAAGAGCAAAGCAGTCTTTCTGCCCTACTTTTGGTAGAATCTAAGTCAGTTTGAACAACAACAAAGGTAGTAAAATAGAGATTTCTTGTTAATAGCCTTTGTTTAAACAGATAAGATTTTGTGTGCAGCCTTTGCAGACATTGTAGCTTTGGTTTGACCTTTACCCCTTCCCGAGGCAGCATCCAAACATGTATAGCTTCGTATCAAAGGGTGGCTGTTCAAGGAAATACCCACACTGAATAGCCTTTTCACATTTTTTTCATTATTACTATTATTTAAGAAATATTTTGTTGAGTTGTTGAGATTTTACTAGTATTTTCCTTATTGCATCCATGATCTGGAATAATCAAAATATACAACAAATGGTCATGTAAATCTGATTTAATCACAAGTATTTGGCGGAATTTATTTCATGTCTAGGACTGGTTTGGTTGGTTTAGAGACCTGCATTTCCAACTACATTTTGAGAAAGAAAAGCAGACACAGAGAGGGACAAACAGGTGTTCAAGCATGTGTGTACACACACACACACACACACACACACACACACACACATTAGTCAAAAGACAAAACAACTCCTTTTTTTGTTTTCTCAGATAATTATAGCTATGTATATTTTTGTAATGAGATAGGCCTCTTAAACAGAGGTCTGCAACAGCATAATGACTTTACAAAACGTGACTGGCAGTTACTGCACAACCTCTTTAATCATACTTTTACTTCTATCAAGAATGCCTTATACTTTCATCATGTTTCAAACGCATGTTACAGCTGAATGTGCTACTGAAGCTTCAAAGGAGTGAATAAACAGGGAGTTTATATGAGCTAAATGAGCTGATATGTTCAGCGAACACATGACAAAGAGGACAATGCTGTCTCATACAGTCACACCATTAGAAAGGACTGCTTTACCTTCTGGATAAACAGACTGCATTATAAGTGATATTTTAGGTTGAATTTGTTGCTAGTGAGTGTCTGTGCTGAATATCTGTTGTAATTATATATCCAATTGTATTTGATGATTTCCAGAGAATCATAGACTCACAGGATGCTTTTGCTTGGAAGGGAACTTACAGATCATCCAGTTCCAGCCCTGCTGCCATGGGCAGAGATTTCTTCCACTAGACCAGGATGCTCAGAGCCCCATCCAGCCTGGCCTTGAACATTTCCAGGGAGTGGGCACCTACAACTTTTCTGTTCAAGCTGTGCCAGTGTTTCAGCACAACAATAATTTCTTCCTGATATGTAATCTAAAAAATGTCTTCCTGAAATGTAATCTAAATCTACCCTCTTTCAGCTTAAAGCCATTCCCCCTTGTCCTGTCACTGGCTGCCGTTGCCAAAAGCCCCTCTCCAGCCTTCCTTATATGCCCCTTTTAGGTACTGGAAGGCTGTTCTTGCCATACCTATTCTTTTCTCAACAGATGTGGTATGTTTTCCTTCGGGAAATAGCAGTTTCAGACCCCAGAACAACTTTCTATCCTGCTCAAGAAAATAAGAAATCAATAAATTATGGCTAAGAATGATGAGAACCTGAGACTATTACTATATGTGGAGGTCATAGGTTTGGTAGCAAACTCTGAAGTTCTACAGGCTTTGAGGTCATCCAGTTCCAGTCCTCAGGAAATTATCATTTCATCATATTTCTATTTCATTGGTACCCATTGCAGAAATATGAGGCAGAGGTACATCAGGTTCCTCAACTGTCCAGTCCAACTTATACAAAGGATAGAGGAGATTTAAGCTTTATTAACTCTAATTTCCTACAATGGAAATACTTTGAGGCCGCCAGTTCTGTCACTTGTACATGATCTACTACCCAAGATTTATTTTTTTACATTGAAGGGACTACAGAGCCCTCTCTGGAACTAAGATTTCAAGTCCATCAGTTGGAACTGGAAGCATAATTATATTTGAGGGTTGAGCTTAATAAAAGTTCTAGATTTTGGCATAAAAAAAAGAGCAGAACTAAATCCCAATATTTTAGAGGTATCGAAATGTACATATGAATCCTCAGAATAACTGCTTGCTCCTGCTTTAGAGTGTGTGTGAAACCTTAAATTGATACTCAAAGTTATGCCTCTTCACGACAATACAATAATAATTATGTTTTAATTATTCCCTAATGACAGATTTAACTGAACATTCAGCAAGACTTTGCAAGAGATTAGAACTGCCAAAATTTGCTTTGATGACCCCAGTGAAATTAGAACAGTCCAAGCTGGAAGATTACATTGAATTTTATGAGTTTCACATTTTTAGAAAAATCATTTTGACTCATCAGTGGCCATCTTGAAGGTGGGCTCTTGTGTTCAGTTACACTGGCTTCACCAGCAGTATCATTTTTGGTCCTGGTGCCTATGCCCTCCAGTCTGCAGATCACACTTAAATTTATTCCCTAGATGTACATTCACTTCTTTCTCAAAAGAAGGTAGGAATGTGGAACAAAGTTTATGTATCCAGGTCCCATCCCTACAGGGAGTTAAATTATGAACAGCAACACGCCCATTAAAGATAAGAAAAAATAACAGAAACTCTGAAGAGGTTGTTCATCATGAAATTCTCTTTAACAATGTTATTCATCATCCTCTGTCAGAGGACCTAGAGTAATGGCAAAAAAATACTATCAACCTTAAAACAATTTATTCAAATGCAATCACTGCACAAAGTAGTGCGTTTTAGCTACATGGGAAATTGAAAAGGCCCACATTATTACGATGATAGAAGACAAAATATAAAACATGGATGTGTTTTGTAAAGATTAATTTGCAGACTTTCTGGAGGTTTATTGTATATATGAATTTTGTGGTATATCTCCAGTCTTCAACTAAGCAATTGCAACACAACAATTTGCTCACTCACTGCAGCGGGGTAGGGGGAAGAGGGTTCAAAGGGCAAAAGTGAGAAAATTCATGGGTTGATAAGAGAACAGTTTAATAATTGAATTGTAATAATAATAATAATAATAATAATGATAATAATATTGATGAAAAGAAAAATAGCAAACAACCTTCAGATCTCTTCCATCCCTGGACCAAAACCTTACCAGCTGACCTTCAGTCTCTCCAGGCATTTTCTACCAGACGCTCCAGGTGGGTCTGTTATCCTTGGCTGAGGTGCAAAGCACATATTTCACACTTTTTCTTGTCTGGACTCTCCCAAGTACTATTGCACAACTATCTCCCATTTGATTTTTTTAAAGGCTTGCTGCTACTCAGAGGCCCATTCAAAGTCATACATCCTCTGGGTCACTCCATAGAGAAGGCTTATGATCAGACTGTAATTTGGAATGTGCATTCTCCAAAAACCCACAACACTTAAGAAACCTTGTGTTTCTCTTCTGTTAATTGGTGAAGACAAGGGCTGTTATTTTGTCTTTGTCAATGGCTTTATTCATATCAAGTGATCCCAGCTGCCAGATTTCCTTACGCTCTAATTCCTGACTAGTGGTCCCAGTATTCCATCATCAGTAAGTAACATTTCACGTATTGCACAGCTCACTTAGAGAAAGGAATGAGGTGGTTTCCGTTACATTTATGATTTCAGTCTTTTACTCCTTCTGCTTTTCTGCAGAAATGGCTGTGTCTTTTGGTTCTTTCTCCTTCTTCCTCTTAAGAAAACCTTCTTCATATCTTACTAAATGAGTTGCCTTCCTCTTCCTCCTCACAGGAGATCTTGTGGAACCATCCAGAAGCAACCTTGTGCAATGTGTTCTAGGTGCTGTGCTTGAGCAGGGAGGTTGGACCAGATGACCCCACTGTGGTCCCTTCTAACCAGACCCATTCTGTGGTTCCATTTCATCCTTTTAGTTATAAAGGTGACTGGTCTATTGTCTGGTTTAGCCCTACTGTGTGTTGATTTGTTTTCCCTCTCTTCTCACTGAGGGTGATGCATAATATTGAGCAGTGTTGTGCCTCTTTGGAATAGCCACAGCATTTTTTTTTGCAAATATTCTATCACTTTATCTTGATCCTGTAGCTTTTCAGAATGAAGTTTCAGAACATTTGAGGTCACCTTTGAGACCCCTGCCCATATTCTCCCACATGTTGTGCCACCCATGACTATACTCTTATAAGGACTAGGTGATATTCCTAAATTGCTTGTTAACTTTAGGCAAAACCAAAGCAATATTCCTAAGAAATATCAATAGAAGCATTCTAACTATTCTCAGTTCAAAATGCTGAGAAGTTATTGTTATATGGAAGAAAGTAGCAAAGATCGTTCTATATTACCTCCACAAAAAAACCCCAAACAAAAACAGACAAAAAACTAAAAAAACCCAACAAATGAGGAAAAGGCATAATTGTTAATTGTCTCCATGAAATGATACAGAGCCCAAATACCAGATTAAGCTCAAGGTCAGTGTTTCAATAAAAAATCTTCCTGGCAAAACATCACTAATCACTACAGGGCACAGCAAACTGCAAAAGCCAACACCAACATTTAACATATACAGCAAGAAAAAGGGCAGGGTACAGATCAGATAAAACAATATCAAGAACAGAAGAATCAATATTGTGACCAAAACTGTTAACAGGTATAAATCCCTTCTAATACACTCTGGTCAACCTGTTATTAAATCAAACCCTTTGAGACTCACATTGGGTGTCAAAAAGAACTGTCATGGATTAAACCCACACAGCAACTAAGCACCACACAGCCACTCGCTCACTCCCCACCCCAGCAGAATGGGGGAAAGAGAATTCAAAGGGTGAAGATAAAAAAAAAACTCATGCATTGAGATAAGAACAGATTAATAACTGAATTAAAATAAAATACTACTTCTATTACTACTAGTGCTGCTGCTGCTAGTACTGCTGGTGTTAGTACTACTGCTGCTACCACTACCATTGTTCTAATGAAAACGAAAACAACAGAGAAAAACAAGTGATGCAAATGAAAACCCTTGCTCACCACCCGTTGACCAATTTCCAAGCAGTCCCCAAGCAGCAGCCCCCTGGCCAGTCTCCCCCTGGTTTTTTGCTGAGCATGACACCATATGGTCTGGAATATTCCTTTGGACAGTCAGGGTCAGCTGTCCTGGCTGTGTCCCCTCCCAACTCCTTGTGCACCTCCAGCTCCGTCGCTGGTGGGGTGGGGTGAGAAGCAGAAAAGGCCTTGGCTCGGTGTGAGCACTGCTCAGCAATAACAAAATCATCCCAGTGTTATCAAAACTTTTTCCTGCACAAATTCAACACTTAGCCCTATACCAGTTACTCTGAAGAAAATTAACTCTACTCCAGTAAAAAAAAAAAAAATCATCCAGCAGGATAAAATAGCATTTGTCTATATTTTTCATGTCTAGTATACAGTTTACATTTCAAGGCCTAAAACTCAAAACAAATCTAGTTATAGAATTCTGACCTATGCTTATGGCATAAAATAATTCTCTTTCTGAAGTTTATTTATAATATGAAGGTTTTAGACCATGTGGTCTTCGCCAGTGTCTTCTAATGGCAAAGGAAATGAGGACAATAGTGAGTGTTTCAAATGGAAGGCAGTCTTAATTTCTCCAGTGGAGAATGAATGTTCATCATACCATAGTTAGAGCAGAGGTATAAAAATAGAGCAGATCCATCCAATATTTTGAACTCATCCCCCAGTGAACTGCTAATCTCTAGTAATTTGCAGTTCAGGGACTCCTGAGACCTTTCTGCCCCTGCAACATGGTCAAGGTTTTCTCAGAAAAATTAGGACAATCAAGTAGTGTCTTTGGAGGTTATCAAAAGACAAATGCAATTTTCTCCCTGTGCTCCAAATTTTAGAAGAGAAAAATTTGTGTTAGCAGGTTCAGTTCCTAGTAACTTTTTTTGAATCTTCATTTTTATGCTTCATCCCATAAAACATAAGAAATACTAGTTTCAAGCATTGGTACATATATAATACTTTTCACACTAATGAAGATTGGTTCATATAAGGTCTTGAAGGTATCATTTTTTTGTCACCAGTTCATTCCTTATTTAACATGTTTATGACTGCAACTAAACCAGCTTGCCAAAAATAGTGGTAAGAACTCTCTTTCTTCCTGACAATTGCTTTCTTCTTTCCATGTCTGCCTGCCACTACTTCATGGTGCTCTTAAATAATTTTCAGTTAATAATATTCACACAAAACTTGCATTAATTAAACTTGTACTATTATGTTGGCTATAACATTCTTTTAGTCAGCAACAGGACCAACATGTAGCTGCTCACTAGTAGGATGTAACTTTCTTATTTGTTTTCCAGACAAATCTAGTATTTCCTGTTATGCATGAAAATACTGTGGTATACTGTTTTTTTAAATGTTCACCTTATATTGGTGCATTATATAGAACTCAATAGCCTTGGTTTTGTTTTGATTTCTTTTTTTTTCTTATGGTCAGGTAAGCTTTATGAATGGAACAGAGACACAGTGTAAAAAATAGTAGAATCACACATTTGTATGTGTGTATGAAAATTTTTTGTAAACTTTGTTCATTTAGCATATGCCCAAATCCTCCCCTTTCTCTCCAACCTTGACACAAAATTAATTTTTAAACAAAACTATTTTAGACGTGATTAAAGGCATGCAAAATTATGGCTAAAATAATGATTATTTTATACACAAATCCCACTATCTAACTACACAACTGTAGCCCAGTGTGAAGCAGATTGGTCTTTTCCTATCTGATCCAATTCCTCCTTCAGGCTTTAGTGTTGACTGTAATTCGCGGACATGTAAATGTGTAGAAGTGAACCATATATAAATGAGTAAAGCCTGAAAATAACAGGCCCATTTGGAACTCTTTCTTTCTTACAAATCAGCAATCTAAAATCTCCAGCCTAGGAGACATACAGGAGTTCAAGCGGCATATTACTCTGTATAAACACCTTTTTACTACATTCTGACAGCTTTTGACAAATGTAACACAGAGCAAAATCATTTGCAATGGCTGCATCTGCCTGATGAGAACTGCAAAGACTGGTTATTTATTTAAAAGTCAAGTCTATGTGCGGCAGATTTTGTGAAGTGTGAACAGTGAAAGCACTTCAGTGCCATCTTTTCTTGTATCTAAGTGCAGTGCAAACAGTTTCTAATTTCCTAACCTGTACCTTTAGTATTTTAGCTGATTACCAAGGAACATTTGGTAAATAACCTATGGAAACAAACCCTTGTGAGTGAATTCACAGCATCACCTCTGAAATGAGGATGTGCTGGCTTGTTTTGCCTGGGAAACATTGTTATAACCTGACTGTATAATTGTTCTCGGGATCACTTGGATGGCGGACACTTCAATCAATGGAAGTGTTTCATTATTTATTCTAAACTCATTATTTGATTGAACATTTTTTCCCATGATACATCAACTTCTTAGGATCTCCTGGTGCTGAAAAATGGTAAAAAAATATTTGCACTGGTTGGCCAGCTCTAGTGCTTATTGTGGCTTATGATGGCGAAATTAATGAGAGTCACAGGGAAAAAACCAATGGATTCACACATCCAAGTCTGATGTAAAGATAAGTCTAGAAATGTCTCTAGTAAGGCAAATGAATCAAGTTTTCATGAACCACCTGATTTTCTCTATATAAGGACTGAACTGAATTCTTTCTCCCTTATCAGTAATCATTATCAGCATCTAACAAATAACCAATTCTAGAAATAAAAACTTCAGGCTCTTTAAATTAGGTTGCTGTGAAAGCACACAGATTTTATTCAGGTTCCTAGTGTTAGTGTAGTTATTTTACTTATTTCCCTTTTCCTACCATTTTCAAAATGTACCTTAAATTACAAGAAACAAATCATATTATCTATCTAATATCCTCATTCAAATTGCTATTAGAAGCACAACAACAGAATTATCTCTATTATCTGCTAATTTAAGCATATTGACCTTCTTTCTCCCTGTTTCCTGCCAAGGACTCTAGCATTTAAGAGTTTGCATGAGTATAGATGCCTGTGTCTCTTATGCAATACTTCCCAGCTACAGGGGCTATACCTGGTGGCATGATTCCGTATTATCTTTCCCCAGGAGATTATCTCCTTCACAGCCTTAAGATTGATTTTTTTTTCTGACATTGAATTCCTGAGTATACTGCAGAAAGCATTCTTCGCATTTTATATTATCTGCAAAAAAAGCCCAGCCCAACCTATTCTTCCTCTTAGGCAGAAACACAAACCCTTATTCATTATCTCCAAAGACAACGTGTTTACCTCTGGAGTCTGCTCTTCCATATCTTTCACAGCTCTCAATGCAGTAAATAGTGTTTCTCCTCTACCCGAGAGCAGAAAGTGGTCTTTTATTGATTTTTCAATTTTTTTTTTTTCTTTTCTTTCTGGAAAGGGTGAAAGCCTTTCTAATTGCCTGGGCTTTGATCCTGTAGTCAAAATCACATTTGTTACAGAACAGATAGGAAAAAGCCTTGAGTTTATTGCAGAGGAAAGAAACTTGGCTAATGGATAGAACATGGGACTGAAAGGCAGGAGATTTGGGATTTATTCCTATCATTACTATTTGCTTCTACATGATCATTGTCAAGTCATTTAACCTCTGTGTCTCATGTTCCTCTATATGCAGAATTAAAAAATAATGTTTCTCTGTTCCAGGCAGATACTGCATAGTGTGAGGCCTAATTAAAGCCAGTAAAGTGTTTTGAGATCCTTGGGTAAAAGGTGCTATAAAAAGTTCCAACTATTAATTGCTTCGTGCTCCCTAGAAGATTTTAACTCGCATATCTCTTTGAATCATGGATCTCTATTAAATGAAGATTGTTTTCTGGGCAATCATGCAGTTGTTAGCTTTTTAATTTCAGAAACAGATGTCTTGTGAGATTGAGCCATTCTTACTTATGAAGTAACCTGATGTCTCAGCTAATACCTACAGACTTGTGGAATAACACATGAATCCAACGCACTGCTAACCCACTTTACTCTCTTTTGTAAGTTTCTGCACATTCTTATGACTTCCTGTATTAAGTCCACCACTTTAGAATATATGTCTTTCCCCAGGAGGAACAAATCTAATCTAAAGAAGATTTCTGTTACATTTTGTTTCCTCACCCTCATTTTGGATAGAGAATCTTCAGGAGGAGATGGAGAAAGCATGTTCATTGACTGAAATCATCTGCTTCTCAGATTACCAAGCTCTAGACTATGCTCCACAAAATGGTAGTATTAAAACCAACATGGTCTTGCATGAATTCTGAGGAGTCAGTTTCTTCTAAACATTTGCATGGATGTGAACCACTATGTAATACTATCACTTCTCCTTAGGTTACCTTTTCTTCCTACAGGGCTGAAACAGGCGAAACACTTAGCAGACACACAAAACCTGTCTTATTTCACTTCTCCTTTAAGGAATGCTCCAATTTCTTGCAATTCTGGCAAAAACTGACCATTTTTTTTTAAGATAACCAAGAAATTTACAGACTATCACCTTACACATAACTTCCCAGATTCTCTTGGAAGGTACTTGGTTAATGGCTGTATTGCTTTCAGCAGAATGAACTATTTCTTTTCAAGAAGACACAAACACAAATTAAAACACACCTTTAAAAAAGCAAGAATTCTGGAATTGTACCTTACGCCTATCACACACTAACAAGACTAACATGACTAACATGAGCAACAAAAGTTCAGATTTTTTTAATAGATAACACATCCAAGAACAGTTTGTTTCACTATTACTTGGCAAAAAAAAAAAAAATCCATCAAAATATACAAAACCCCAATTTTCTCCAAGTTGGATGGAAACTTTCATTATCTGGATTTTTGCCATTAACCATGAAGCTGGTAAAAGGCAGAAGATACAAGAAACTTTTCTTTGGAAAAAATGGTGAAACTATATTACTGAACTATCTTACTGCTCAGTTTTGAATCCAACATTTATACTGTCAGCACACTTTCTCTACCCAAACACCATTTATAATCATAGAACTGTAAAATGGCCTGTGTTGGAAGGGACCTTTAAAAATTGTCTTGTTCTAGCCCCCCTGCCATGGGCAGGGACACCTTCCACTAGACCAGGTTGCTCTGACATCCATCCAGCCTGGCCTTGAACACTTCCAGGGAGGGGCATCCACAACTTCTCTGGGGAACCTGTGCCAATGCCTCACCATACTCACAGGAAAGAATTTCTCCCCAGTATCTAATCCAAATCTACCCTCTTTCAGTTTGAATCCATTCCCCCTTGTCGTGTCAGTACATGGTCTTTCAAAAAGTCCCTTTCCATCTTTCTTGTAGTCTCCCTTTGGGTACTGAAAGGCCAGAATTAGGTCACTTCGGAGCATTTTCCAGGCTGAACAATCCCAGTTCTCTTAGCTTTTCGTCTAACCGTCTTGGTGGGCCTCCTCTGGACTTGCTCCACAGGTCAACATCTTTCCTGTGCTGGGAACCCCAGAAATGGATGCAGTACTCGCATTGGGGTCTCACAAGATCTAAACAAATGCAGTGGTTCTTCAGAGAGCTACGAAGAGTCAAATTCTAAACAAATGTTCACATAAAAATTGACTTCTATAGGTGATTCGGGACTGGAGAAAAAGATTGTTCATCACCAGACAGAAGATGTCCATATATGCCAGAAAAACAGCAGTGATGATGAATGTAACTTTTCTAAAGTAAAACAGCATTTTTAAACATTTCCAGGGATAAGCTACAAGTTTTTCTCCATCAAAAGCAGGATTAATTACTTCTCCTTGACCTGGGGTCTCCTATAAAATAGGAACCAGCTTGCAGTATTCAAGTATTGGAGAGAGCTCCCAGACTCTGCTGTGGGTTGTATTTAACTATTTACTGAAAATGCTCCAGCTGCAGCTGGAGTCTCTTTGTTCAATATTTATTATTATTTAACCCATAAGGAAATGGAAATAATGTAAATATTTTTGATGAATGGATTCAGTCCTGGAATTTTTTTGGGTGTGGCTGCCTGTCATTTCTGCAGAGAGAATCTCTTCTTCTAACTTGACTCTACAATAATTTGCAACTCAATAAAAGTTTTTTTGAGTGGATATTAGCAATTTTATGGTCTTTTGCTGTACTACTGCTAGTTTTCATCATCAGAGAGTGAAAGACTGGAACATGATACATGTGCGATCTTGCAACTGCCTTTATCTAATGCAATGGCAATATTTTCAAGGTTTCCAGTCCTATTTCTGTGTTTTATTTCAAGCTGTTTCCAATAATTACATAGTAGATCACCTGTGCTGGATGAGTATCAAGGGTATTAAGGCCAGAAATTTTTGCAGACAAAAAGAACACTTGTTTTTATCTTAAATTGATTTTTCTTATTCGAACAATCCAGCAGAAGAGTCAACACCCAAATTTATGAGTATGTTAAGGCATGAGAAGCAGAAAATTAAAAGGTGACTGTGTAGCAGCAGCTCTAATTGGTATTATTCAAGCTGGTGAAGTGCAGATAAAAAGCACAAAATATAAAAAGCTGGAGCTCAGATCTAAAGAGCCCTTTTCAAAAGAGTTCGGATTCTACTAATCATACAGAAAAGAACTGTTGTAACTACTTCTATTTCTATATAGTTGAGATATACAGAGAAGTGTGTCATGTGCCAATCCATACACCTAATTGTAAGGCATATAAACAGCATGATTATTTCCCAAAAAGATTATGATTCCTAGTGTTTGGAAACAGAACTGTTACTTCTTGTAATTGAGTTCATAATAATTTCATCTCCAGTCACAGTACTAATTTCTTGTGCATCCCAAAAGATATTCTGCCCACACATGTTGTACAGTTGCTGTGTATGTCCATCACAGCTATTTTGTGGGGTGTTTAGAAGCCTTCAGATCCCCAACATGGCAATGGTTGCTGCAAAAAGCATCAATCTATAACCCAAATCAGTAGATCTGTCAATGTGATATGATCATGTATGGAATATAAGGGCTGTTGGTTTCAGATAGGGTATCTAAGCCACACCATTTTAAAGCAAACAGGGCAACCAGATATTGTCATTATGTTTTTCAACACACTGAGAGTGCAGTTTGAGATGATTGTAAATGAGAGTCTCCTGTCAGGGATTCAGCTTCCACTAAGCCCAAGCTGATGCTCTTTACTTCTGAGACAGACAATACAGATTTCACCAGGTAAAGGTTGCATTTATTGGCCACTATAACGTACAGCAGTGAGGTGGATTTATCCACAGCCTCCCTTCCCCCCTCCACCCTTTCTACACAACTGTTTCCTTGAGTGGTAATTTTTGCTCTGGATTCAGGGGCAGTGTACCAGAGACACGTAGGGCTGGGAAAGACCACAGGAGATGGACTTAATCCTATATCTCAAGGAGGATCAGTTATATCTGACTGAAGATTCTTCAACCTATTCTGAAAGCCCTCCACAATATATCCAAGCAGCATATTCCAGCACTATATTTTCCCAATCTGTCCAAGCTCTCTGCTGCTGCCTGCCCTGAACTGACTTCAGTTTAATTTCCCAACATTTTTCTCTCTCCAATATAAATTTGATGGAGACAATAAAGCATTTATTTCTTTATTTAAAAGCCTATAATTTCTTTGAAGTTCATCACTATAAACCAGCTCAAGCAATTCCACCTTTCTTTTCATTCTTTCTCATGAACCTCTCATACTCATCCTTATTTTTCCTCATAGGTCTATGTCCAGTTTGTTCATAGCATTTTTTAAGTGTCTCACAATGGATATTCCTGAGGTTGTACCAATACCAAACAGAGCATAGCAGGTGGTTTATTTTGCATTTTGCAGGCTGCACTTTTATCCACATTGCAAAATGACATTTTTCCTTTTTACAGAAACATAGTATTCTTCACTCATATTCCCCTGTGTGTTTTATGGCCCCCTGCTAGGAAGACTGGACAGAGTTCCCTCTGTAAAATCAGTCATGATTCCCCAAGTGAGCTGAAGTTTTGCTCAGCATGTAAAAATCTGTGTCCTCCAGTGATCAAAGCAGTCAGTGATCATACAGACTTCTGAGAGCAAGTCATACTCTAAAACAAAAGCATTTAAAAGAGAATCTTAAAACCACAGGACAAATTATGTGTACATCTATGGTATTAGGTACCTAATTATCTCCCGCAGCAGGATCCTAACCTTACTAAAGAAATCCCACTTCCTTTCTTCTGGCTCCCCAACTTCCCTCAGCATCTTTAGAGTTCAGTTGCACTCATCCATTGAATATTAAATCATGTAATTTCTCTTGAAGATTAAGTAAAGTACCTTGGTGTGTGTAGATCATAAAACAGTTTTCTGACCATCATACATCTCACCCAGCTACATAGAATGCCAGACCCTTAGGATAAGTTATGTGGGAAGGGACCTCTGTATGTCTAGTCCATCCTTACCTCAAAAGCAAGTCTAACTGGATGAGATTGTTTTGGACTTTGTCCAGTTGAGTTTTGAACACTATCTGTAGAAATAATCCCCCTTCTGCCAAGCACAGATTTTGATTCCCTCCTCCTGGTATATATCCAGGTAATATGTGAAAATACAACACTAATACTTTTTCCAGACATTTTCTTTCTTGCTGATAGAGACTTAACAGAGGAGACCTATTTGTTTTCAACTCAAGACATTTCAAAGTGTTAAGTATTTCAGTCACTGTGGCTAACAACAAATAAAATATCCTTTGTGTTTCATCAGTGTATTTTTATACAGCAACCTAGCAACTCAAACCTGGTGATTTCACCTTTGGTCTCTTTTCCACATTTTTGATACAAAATCCCAGCACTAACAGCATTTCAAGTGCAGATTTTACACCCAATGGATGGAAGTAGCAATCAACATTGCAGACAGTATTGAAAATGCAAGAGTTAAAGCAACTCCACTAGAAACAAAAAGTTATATTTTATACTATTCATTTTTGGCAATATTTTAAGAAGAAATAGGTTTTATCAGGCCTAATGGAGTTTAATCATTCTTAACAGCTACCCAGTGAGCTCTCCAATTATGTAAAGAAGAATAATTCAGTTCATACACCACTGTACATGCATTACTGTATCTCCACACAGAAACATAGTTCCTGCTCTTCAGAAATTACTCAATCAACATCATACAATAAACCAGAGATATCAATAGGGCTATAGCTTGGGTGGTTTTGACTAGTGACTTTATAACTAATCTTTTAAATGTATGATTTTCTAGATACTCTCTATTCAAGTACCTTTAGTAACTGACATATGTTAATCAGCTACAAATAAAAACTGCATTGAGGTTTATAGGCAAACAAACATTCTTTAGCATCAAAAACAAACCAAAAGCACAATACCTACAGTGAATAAAATAAGATCAATCCAAAAATGAAAAAAGAAAAGAAAGCCCAAAAGGAAAAAAAAGATTAAAAAAATAGCAAGAACCATTATGACTCTTGTATTAGCCTGTAAAACTGAACTTTGGACATTTCTGACGAGGGAGTACCTGCAGATAAAGCAACCTGCAAAGCCTCATGATACACAATGGCACAAAGTGGAAACTGAAAATGTTTCTCTAAGAGAGGAGGGAAAAAAGATATAGTAATACTGAAGCTACTTGTGAAAGGGAAGGGAACTGCAAATATTTAAAACATATTATTTAATTTGCTTTTCCCTTTTTTGTTTGTTTTTTAGTAAACATCATACTGAACAGGATGTAAACCTTCCTTCACATTCCTGGACCTGAAATGTGGTAAAAGAGCAGAAAGAATACAACGACTTACCAGCAAGGCTGTTTGCTATTCATCCAATACTTGTATGATACTCTATCTCCAACAGGATCCATATACTATTACCAGTGTCCTGTAAGATGATAAAGACAAAACAAGCCATAATTCTTTGAGGAATATTGTAAATAAGAAATGCAAGTACAGCATCAGTGAGAAATACTATGTGCTACTGAAATTTCATGCCATATCTACTAGGAGAGTGTAGTTATTATTACAAGACATTTTAGCTAAGATTACTACTGGGGAAAATGACATTTGAAGACAATACAGCAAAATAATAACAGGTGGGTAGGTTTTACTTCATTAAAAAATGTTGATTAATCTATATCATAAAAAAACATATTCATGATACAAAATGAATAAAAACTAAATTGTATTTATCTACTCGAATGAAGAGATTTTTCTGGTGCTGCTTGAAAATCCCATGTCAGTCTCACTAGAAAAAAAAAATTGTTTGAAAGTATAATTTGTGTTGCTTTGCTTTATTTCCTTAAAGCTTAGTTTAAGGTAGTTATTAGACTCCTGTGTGAAGCTGGTAGAGAAAGAGAAACACCTCTGAGAGCAAATCAAGTCACTTGTGTGGATGTCCCTCTCTTCACACAGGTTGTTTAGGTGGTCATTTCAGCCTGCACTGCCAGCTGGTTAACTTAGAAAACATGAATCCCATCCAGAAAGTGCAGGGGAAACAAAAATTACTTTGTCTATTTTTATTTTGACAATGTTTAGCTGTCTCCCACTCCTGCAATCTGCAAAGTGGCAGTGGATCAGAAGGCAGACTTCTTCACGGTTGTGAAATTTTTCTCCAATGAGAGTTCAGGCTTTAATAAAATTAACTCCCCCTGAACAAACCCATGGTGCTAGGGTCAGAAAAGTACTGCAGATTAAACTTCAGACACCTTTCCCGAGGTATCCCCTGAGATGATGAGAGAAGTCAGTGGACAAACCTTAAGGCTGTTGTTTCAGTGAAGGATCAGAGAATACAAATCCCTGTTCAGGGCCCCTATTTCAATACACGTTTCATCTCCTGAGCATTAATAATACACATAAAGCTCAATGTTTACAAAGAAACTGCAGAATATGCAGGCTACAACATAAATATTTTACAAGTGTGGAGAACCTGCTAAAAGAGATCTTTTCTCACTTTTACTAATGCATCCTTCATACCAATAACAACCTTAGTATATGTAATCACTTTATGTAAAAGGAATAGTCTCGCCAAATATGAAATGGTTGCTGAGATACAGATTGATCTGCCCAATGAAAAACAAATATTACAATTCAATCTGCTTTTAGTGAGTCCAGAAGCATCCTCATCTTAAATGCTCTTTAAGAATATTTTCTCTCTTAACATGCACCAATTAGAAGGAGGAAAAGCAGATGGCCAAAATAAATTAGAGACAGCATACCAGCCGAGCCTCAGATCATCACCATTGGCAGATCTGAGCAACATCACCATCCAGTCAGTAGTTAGGAAGAGAAGTATGCATGTTTTTTTCCTCTATCCCTTTCCGGAATAAAATTGGAGAGGCACTGCAGCTGCCGGAGTACTCAGTTAGCAGATCTGAAGAAAGCAGAAATCTGGCCAAGGATATATAAACCCTTCTGGGGAAGAAATTTTCTTAATATCCAACCTAAACCTCCCCTGGCACAACCTGGGGCCAGTTCCGCCTGTCTTATTTCTTGTTACTTGGGAGATCAACCCCCACCTCACTGCAACCTACTTTCAAGTACTTGTAGAGAGTGAGAAGGCCCCTGAGCCTCCTTTTCTCCAGAATGAACACCCCCAGCTCCCTCAGCCACTCTTCATAAGACTTGTGCTCCAGACTCTTCCTCAGCTCTATTGTCCTTCTCTGGATAAGCAGAATGACACGTCTAATATGACATCTGTGCTATTCATCAAGATAAGTCCTAAGTAGAGCAATTTTTAGATTGTTTGGTTTGTTTTTAGTGGGGTTTTTTTTATGATAATGGCTGCAACTGCTCCATGGTGTTGTCATTAATGGATAGTCATCCTAGACTGTAACACAGCATCATGGAGTACACACATGGTGACAGTGAGGAACAGGAGTCAGGGCAATAACTGGAAACAGGCCTGACGGGAAAAAATGGGACATTAGGGATATACCTCATCCTGTATGTTAGAACACCTGAAGCTTTCTGAGGCAGCTGAGTTCACTGACCTGCTTCTGTGTTTGCAGAAATTAGTTACAACAAACACAAGTTTCGGCAATCCCAAATGACTTACTGAAAGTGTTTTGGCTTTCTGGTGAGAAAGTGAGAGTTTGAAGAAAGATCTAAATGCACAGTTTCACTACTGGACAAAGAAAACAGGTCAACCATCCTTGAAATATTATTGTTTTGTTTATATGTTTATATAAAAATTACCTGAAAAAGCTATGAAGAGTATTAAGTAATCTGAATGCTGAGTGAATAAAGAAAGTGATTTCAGAGCAGTTAAACATGCAAGAATGTCTGAAAGGTTTTGGGTTGCTTTGGTTTTGTTTTTATTCTACCTTTTAAATTGAAGATAAATAGCAGGCCACACATGTACACAAGTTATCAGCTGGTTTAATTTTCATACAGACAGTCTTATTTTTTGCAGGTTTTTTCCCCCAGTTGTACTACTAGAAAGTGTAAGTACTATGTGCTGCATCTAATTGACACAGCTGCATTTCTAGTTAAAAACTTCAGGCATTTTGCGGTTCAGAATTGAGTATTTAACATGTCATGAGCATTATAAGATACCATTTGTTTCCAATATGAATTGCATAATTGGGTAACCCAGTCCCTGCACAACTAGGGGCTATTGTGCTTTGCCATGTCATTTTGAATTGTCTTTTACCTATGATAAATAATCCTTTTAGTGTTTCCACTGTTGCTGGAGGGTGTTCTACCTCTTTATATTTTACTTTTCTTGCCATTTTAAAAGCTTTTTTCCAAAAGAATTAACTTCTGAATACATTACTTTTGTCCCTTAAACCTTCTATTTATATTTTATAGCTGGGCCAGTCTTATTGTAGATAGGATTTTATTTGGGATGAAGATGTGTCAAAAACATGTTTTCCAGAGCTTTGGGAAAGCCTTGCATGTGGGAACCCCTGCAACATATCACGAAAGAATAGACTCATGCAATTCAAACGTTTCCAGAAATCCACTTTATTAGAAATAACTTTTTATAGCGTTTGAGCTTTTTCAGGCTCAAATCTGGGAATCACAGAACTGTGGAAATATCATATCATGGCATATAACACCATTTGAATTAGAGTCCTGCTGTGTTAGGCATTGAACACAAATTACATCCAGATTGTTCTTTAGCCCTAATTGCTCTCAGTTTTTATTTATAGTTTTAAAAGAGACAATCAGCCGTACAAAGTTCTAGTCTTTCTTAATAATTACTTACAGACACATCCCACTGAGAACAAAACCAGTTGCCATTTTCCATTATCTATGACAATCACTCATAAAAGAATACCAATCCACCCTCCTAAAATAGTACCTCTGACCTTCAGAGAAAGTGGAGGTTTGTACAAACAGCCTAGAGTAAAAACTAATGTAGCCAACTGGAATCTGATGGGGCAAAAGTGATTTTTAAGTCATAACTAAGCAATAAAATCCCCCTTTGCCATGAATTTCAACAGTTGCAGCAATATGGCTGTAAGAAACCTAAAGATTTGTTTTATGGAACCTGTTTATTGATTATTTTGCTCCGAATGCTCAGGATTTACAGTGCAGTACTGAAGATGTCTTGTTTTGGCACGTGGACAAGAATAGAAGGTAGAGCAGGACTGGGAGGAAGGATAGATACATCTGCAATGTGACATCATTGCTAAAAGAAACACGGAGGGGAGGCTGGAACTATATGACCTTCAAGGTGCCTTTCTACCCAAACCATTCTGTGATTGTACGTGTTTCTGTGGTTTGCTATGATAAGTGGCTGCTTGGAAACGTGATTTTGAGTGGAAGTCCATTTAGAACCAGGGAATGTAAATTCTATGGAGATTTTTCTTAAATTAGAAAGTCAACAACATATGACTTCAGAGAGTCTGAAAGGCAGTTCAGTTGACTCAGCTTAGTTGCCACAGAATACTGGCCTCTGTCAGATACATAACAAGCAGCCTCTGCCACTTACATAATAGGGCAATGCATCTCACCCTCAGATTCCAAAGAGCATGTCAGTTCCTAAAGGGCACACCTCAGAGGTCCTGCATTGTATCACACAACAACATGTACCTGGCCTGGATGTACCCTGCAATACCTCTGGAACGGCAGAATGCCCCTTGTTCAAAAATGAGTGTTTGTATATATATGTACACACATAGGATTCTACTGCACCTTCTCAGGCTCCTAATTTGTCCAATTCATTTGGCTATTAGATCACACACAGAGGAGGTGGATTAAAGGAAGACAGACTAGGAGCATAGCATGAAAGGTGCTATGTGATGAAATGAAGATCTGGCCTGGAATTCCCTTCTTCCACACAACTATCTATTGTCATTCAAGTTACCTGAGGGACGCAGGTCACCCACACTTTGATTCCTCTTCAGATTTTGTGGCTGACAAAGGGAATGTTGGAACTCTATGTACTTCAAAATTAATTTATATTTACATCCATTTTGCCTATGTATTACTTTAAGTGTGATGTGAAGGAGCAGTCAGTTTAAAGACTGTAACAGGCATTTACACATATTTGATATATCTCACAGAGGGATGGATATACACAAAGGCTAACTTTAGTCATGGACAACTTAAGACAAATTTCCCCGGGCTTCCATTATAGTCAGTTCAGGGAAGGGATCCTCCAGAGAGTGATCCAGACTTGGATCTGGACTTGCTGGCATTTTCACTGATTTTTCAGAGCAGCATCCATTCCTGTCAAGTTCTTACAATTATTGTGCAAAATACCACTTTAACAGCAGGGTAGCTGTGTCAAGCAGCACTCAGCACTTGAACCATCCCTGCATCACCTTTTTCAGCACTCCTACACTGAAATGTAAAACCATGCTACACCTACTTGTCTAGGTAGTCTACGTTTAGAGACCTCTATGTCTGATCAAAGACCAGGTTAAGCATGATGCTCCTTGAGTTAACACTACATGGAAGATAAGTTCTGATGAAAGCTGTAGAAGAAAAAGGGGACTGGACAACTCTACAGAAGAAGCACTTACTTGCACCCACACATGTACATGGTTATCCAAAGAAGTGTGATCTTTGGGAGGGTGAAGAGGAACACACTTGTACTTTGTGAAACTGTTTCACTGGGTTGCTGTTGTTTCTCTGTGTGAAAATAGATTTTTTCATTGGAGTTTCATAGAACGTGGTAAAATGCTCATGAAGCCAGCTCTGTTGAGACAGCTTAAATGCTGTTATCTAGTAAAGTGAAGAATCATTTCCAGGATTCAGCTGTGCTTTAAACAGAAATTCTCGAGCTCCTTGTCAGCAGCTTAGATATTCTTGTGAATGCTGTATAGATTTTATGGAAAGAGAGAGATTGACAAACTGCATGTGGTGACGTATGTGGTCACTGTAATGATTCATTTATGTATTGCTAATTGGCACTGCTAGTGTCAGTTAACACCAATTCATTCATAAAATGTATGCAGTGGCAGCTAGTTTCTGGTTTACAATAGTTAGAAATCTGTCAGTCATGCTGCAAAGAGAAGGAAAGCAAGCTTCTTATGTGCTACATATTTACAAAAAGAAATCTAAAGTCCTACAGTTCACAATAATATTTTTGTTGTTACTTTCTGTATTATATTTTTGTAGATAGATCTGTGGTTTATATTTGTATCAAAATTAGTCCAAGATGCCAAATTTTAACTTGGAAGAAATGGCAACTTGAAGAGTTTAAGTATTTGAAAATATCAGTGGAAGGAAAAAGATGCTTATGAACACAGTGGAAACTGAACTGAAGTGATTTGAGAAAAGCTCAGCAATTTTACATCTGTCTCTGGGCATGTTTTTGTTTTTTAACAACCCAAGCATTGAAAACCAGAAAAGAAGAACAATGTGTTAAACAGAATGAGATTATATTCAAGGCATGAGAAAGAGCTCAGGATACCTGAGTAGGGCAACAGTGCAAAAGTATACAGCAGTGTGGCTTCAAGCTCAAAAGTTCTTTGATCACTGCTCACAAGTGTTTGAAGTGGCAAAAATTTTTATAATGCTTTAAAGCCATAAAGATATTTGGCTTCCTACAAGACTTATTTCCAAAGTTTTCAATCTGAAGAAGGATTATTTCTACAGTTAACAAGGAGGGACAGGAGAAACCCTAGAGAGAGATTCATCACACCTAAGTTAGACATCTGCATCTGAGCCAGTCACCCTAGGCTCCCTTTCCAGTCAGGAAGAGTGAACAGCACTGCTACAGTACGAGACATCCGTCTCTTTTAGACCTCTTCCTTAAGATGACAATTTTTACCGTAAAACCCATTGTATCTCATCTTTGATTATAACTGGAGCCTGGTTAACTAGCTCAGATAGTAGATGTTTAAAATCAGGTATGAAAATCCCACCTCTGCTATGTCCAAACGCTTCCAGAATGAGCACAGGGCATTTCCCAGTATCAGCTGCCGTGCTGAACATACAGGAATGTGACACTGAAGTTGAACTTTCTAACAATATTTAAGAAAAGCAGGGAGCTAGAGTTCACTGCAACTGAGTGCTTGATAAAAATATATCACTAAATAAATGAAATTAATTTTTCTTGTCATATTTAATAATGATTCTGATGAAGAGACACTTGTGACACAATGAGAGTTTTTTTGGGAGGTCTCATAATGGGCCAGAAAAATATATACTTTTAAGTAAGAGATATATGTCAAGATTCCTTATACATATTTTCCATAAATACTTTCACATCTTTAACTCCCAGTGAGGAGATTTTCAACTTTGTGTTTTTCATAACTGTGGTGGTTCAACCCTTTTAAACACATGTAAGCTCTTTTTACTCCTTGTGCATACTGTTGTTCCGCATTTTGACTGCTTGCAATTATATTTATTTTCAAGAAATGCTGTTTACATCCAAACCTACATAAGACAAAAAAAGATTGTTTCTTCTGTACATACCTTCAAGAAATAAGAAAAATGGTCCTTGAAGAAGTGTTTGGAAAAACATCTCTTGTGATTTACTAGACAGCACCTAAAGTGCAGAGATTCAGGAAATCCCCTCACCTGAAGATGGTTAGAGGATGGGAAAGTATTAGGTGTAAACATCAAATTTGCATGTTCAGTTCATCCTTTTCTCCTGCAGTCTGCTTGCAGCCACTGCTGGAGAAAGAGAACTACTAAATGTGCCCAGGTTCTCCATCTCAACCCCTTTTAACATAAATTGAAAAGCTGAGGATATACAACGTGAAATGGTGGCCAGATAACAGAGAACACTTGTCAGCTCTAATCCAACTCATTTATGTAGCTGGAAAACATTAGTGTTATTCATTACTCTCTAACATTTCATCAGATGTTCTTTAGGTGCATACTTAAATAGCAATGAACTAAAAATATTGAAAGTTCTATACATTTCCACATAACCCACTTCAGGTCTGACCTTTTTAAGAGTGTTTGCAACTCATTAAGTGGAATCAATACCCTTAATTAGCATTCAATTGTTAAGAAAGGCTAAGTTCTTTAAAATTTTATAGAGCATGTGTAAAACTGAGTTAGATGTATCAGTTCCTTTATCAACAGAATGAGCCTAAAGATTGCTTTTTTATTATGTGCTGACAAGTGTTTAAACTCTCTCTACTTTCTGAGAGAAATCAGGAGTGAGCAAATTAAATAGGCAGAATTTTAATGTATCAATTGGGCTAAAATAAAAAAAATGTTGTACTGTATCCTTAAACAGAAAGGTTAGATTGGATTCTGATGAATATTCCTGTAGGAAGAAAAGACCTAACATCTCTTTTATTCTTTCACCCAAACACTGAAAATAAAAAGCAAGGGAATCTTCTGGTTTCTAACTCCATTGATTCAGTCTTTAGTTTGAGACTGCATATTCCTCCAGCTTTTCCAACACTAACCTCACGAGTATTTTAATTCTTATTTTTTTTGAGTTTGGCTAGATTAGGGGAAAAAAAAAAGAAAAAAACCCTAGTTACTGATCCTGGCTTTGTAACAAGAACCTCAATCACTACTTTCTGTGTCAAATCTAGATTTTCCAATCACAACATTTTTTGCCTCAGTTGGAAAAAGGAAACACGGCAATCTAAGACATTGCACCAGAGTCCAGGACTAAACTCAGCAATAAACAAATTGAGGGCGGAAAAAAAATGTTAATTATTGACACCATTCACCCTCGGTATCGTGAAGATTCATGTATCTCTGTTACAGTTTGGAGAGTCATTGCAAGAACAGACTTCATTCTAGTGTTCCAGATAACCATCATGAAACCAGTTTTGGAAGGCAAGGTCAGGAGGGTAGAAGCATGTCCCCTCTTTTGTCTGGTACATTTGGCTTACACTGGTGTACTTACAAGAATCTGTTGTTTCAGTCCCATTATGTGCAAACATCTGTGGAGTTTCTGAATAACATAAAATAAATTATTCAACATTTACCTAGTCTTTGTGGATTTAAGGTCAAAACAGATCAGTAAAATACGGGTCTGATTTCTGGACAAGCACATAACAAAGAACTTCACACACTAATTCCTGTATCAAGATTATGGCTTCTGCTTGAACTGTCACAAACTCCAGTAAAGAATATCCAGACTCAACTTTTAGACTTCAGTTGGTGAGGAATTCATCATGCATCCAAGAAGGCTTTTCCAATGCATAATTATCTTTACTTAGTATACGTACCTTGGTTCTAGCCTGGATTTATCTAGCATCAGCTTCTACCCACTGAAACTCATTATGACTTTCCAGTAAATTAAAAAGTCACTACCATCAGATGGTTTTCTTCACTTAAGTGCTTGTAGACCATGATGAAACCACCTCTTAAACTCCATTATGAAATAAATTGATTGAGAATTTTTACTTTATCTCCTCAAAAGACATTAACTGCTTGTTGAAGTTATTAGGTAGCAAATATACTGGCATGTTCTTTAAAGACTTTCACAATCTCTCCAACGGATCATAAGCCCAATATTCAAGAATGGTAGTTCTTTCTTTAAACACACTTTGTCAGCGTATACAGGGAATTTCTCAGCCTGCAGTACTTTTCAGAGAAGAGAGGCATGGTTTTACATTCTTCAGCTGTGAAATTCTTTCCCTTTCTGCCTTCCAAGCCTAACAGTTTGTTTTCCAAATGTTCCAAAATGCACCAGTTCTTGTCTCTTGAGAACAGAAGCAGTCAGCCCCTCTCAAAAAATTTTAAAAATCCTGCTCATAAAATCCATTCTGTGGCTCCCTTCCAGCTAGTCATGCTCAATCTTCTGTTAATAAGGGAATTTCCCCTTCTAGTTTTATATATAGGAAACATGTTTTCTAAATACAAAAGGTTTGACACATCTATATATGAAAAGAATCCAGCTCCTTTAATCTGTAAATTATCCTCTCTTGTTATCCAAAACAATTCATATATATAAAACTTAGCTATGTAAACCTGTTTTATCTCACAAACTTAGCCAGAAGCTCAGTGTTAAACAACCAGCTAAGAGCTACAGGTAAGTTCAACAAGCCCTATAGACTCCACTTCTCTCTCAATCCATAAATTGTTGTAGAATCTGTTACGCTGGAATGTCTCCTCCAGCAAGAACATGTTATAAGAATGAAAAATAGTTGTTGTCACTAGTTTTGAGATCAATTCATGGCAGCAACAACATATTCCTCTTTGAATGGTGCTCAGCTACCCCTTGCTTTCAATGCCTGCTACTAAAAGTGTTTGCTATACACCTGTTTTGGATCGATCTGACTTAGACTGTAAAATTCTTGTGTGTGTGTATATATCTATATCTATATCTATATCTATATCTATATCTATATATCTATATCATCTATATCTATATCTATATCATCTATACCTATACCTATACCTATACCTATATCTATATCATCTATATCTATATCAATATCTATCTATATCTATATCTATAATCTATATCTGTATTTATATCTATGTCTATATCTATCTATATCTATATATCAGTATTTTCTGCCACATTCTGTAAAAAATGAGGGGATCAATATATCTTTTTCCTTTGTGATAGCACAGCACAATAGCAGCAGTCATAGTTTGACTCCTGTTAGCTGCTGCTAAAGATAGGAAACCTATCTCTCTACTATTAAAGTTGCACATCTGAGCAAGAAACTTTATTCTGAGCAGTCCTGGTTAACTTTTATGGGTGGGGTTGAAAATTTCAGGTCTGAAAAAAAGAGAAAACTTCCATAATCTGGAAGGTATTTTCATTTTAGCACTTATTATCCTTCAGTAAGTTTTAAGGTGGCTCTGAAATATGAAGGTAGAACTGCACCAGCCCTTGCCTTAGTTCTAGAGTGGGGGTGGTACAGTGCAGATTACAGGCTGGTGCAGTCACATCAGGATATGAGGTTTTCAGGCCCAAAGGTAGAAGACACTGGCTTTTCAATGCATTGGCATTTTGGTATCCATGTAATTCCTAACCCATAGGTTTGGGCAGGCAGCAGTTTTGATCTCTAATTCAAACTTGATGGAAATTTCAAAAGTTGCATTATGACATCATGGGTTGACAATATCCCACAGCTGAATAGAACAAATTATATTTGTATAGGGTTATACAAATATTCTGTATTTTTGCCTTGTTCCTCATCCTTTCTTTAGATTTGTTTGCTAGGTTACCATGTGAGTAATACATCTACTCATTCAGACATGAAAAGGGTAGCACAAATAGTTACTTGTGCTAATTTGACTTGACAATCTCTCTTGCTTCCTTTTTCTCCTATTTTTTTTAACTATTTCTCTTGACACAGCTCCAGCTACTTCTCCTAAGCTTCTGAGTCCCAAAGCTACCATCTGGCCTGCAGCTTGGAAAAGCTGTTCTCAGTGTAGAATCTTCCTTATTTGACACTCCAGCTAAGACTTTTTATAATCTCTACTCCCACTATCCTAGGCATGCTAATAAAAAACAACAACAAATGTTACTAAAAGAAACTGAAGCAAAACTTTTATGGCAGGAAAATAATTCATGCCAATAATGCTGAGCAAATTTGAATTCACTTTGATACTAGCAATCTGCTTACTTGGGAAAAAAAAAAAAAGCAAAAAAACCCCACAACCAACCCCCAAATACCGAAAATTCCACCTGACATGATTGTGGAGCAGATACTATAGGAAGAAATACCCACTCCGTCATGACACTAGAATACCTGAGCTGATGTTCCACTTGCTGCTGCTATACTACTAGACAGAGTCACAAAATGGCCAACCAGTCTTTTTATTTCTTACATGAAACAATTGAGTACATTAATTTTTCTCTAGAAGGTTTGTATTTTTCTGGTAGCATATCAAAATATTGCCCTTAGTTTAATTTTTGTCATGTTGAGGGCAGTGAGCGAATCATTGCTTAGAATGTAATATACTACACTAACTGTACAAATTTCCCTGAAGTAAACACTTTCCAAATCTGATTTGCAATACTCATACCCTGGTCTTTGATTTGTCAAGAGCTAACTGCACAGCAGTACAATAGCAAGCAGAGACAGAGCAGCAAATCACACTAACTTAATTGTGACAGGGATTGGTTGTAGTATTTTGAATAAAGAGGAAAAAGACTCTCAGAAATTGAATCTTCCTGGTGAAAATAAGTTTCACAGAATTCTACAAGAAGAAACCAGATCTAAACACCGACTGCAGTTTGAAGTAAACAAAGGAGACCGGAATACTTTTTACTCTAGCATTTTATTCTACTCATTGTAATAGTTGTGCACATTCTATGATTGGGAAACATTTATTTCCAAAGATCAAAGTCTATTGAATAGTTCACTAAAACTAAAGACCCACAGAGAAGTATTTCTTAGAAGGTCATATTGGGTCACTGCTTAATGCTCTTTTGTTCAGAGACTTCTGTAGAACTGGCCAGCCCCAGATGCAACAGAAGGATACATAACCTCACACAATAATGAGAGTTGTAGGGTCAAGGAGTTGTGATAAACAGAATGAAGTCCAAAAGACTGCTGATTCCCAGTGGTATTTCTCAGGAATCACTCCTGAAGATAATTTGGCTTTAAGTTGGTGCTAATGGTCTGGGCAGTGGACAGAGTGCACCTCAGTAAGGTTTTGGGTGAAGCCAAATTGGTGTGGGGAGCACTTAATAAGCTCAGGATTGGGTCTGCCATTAAGAGGACACTCAAAAAGCTGGAGATATGGATTCAAAGGAACTTCACCACAAAGAAAATGCACAGTCCTGGAATTGAGATGGTCCCATGCAATAACACAGGCTGGGATCTGGTTGTGAGAGACTGTAAGAAGTGGATTACCTCAATCTGGAGAACAGAAAGGTAAAGGGATGCCTTACCATTGTTTATAACTATCTAGTCAGAGAGTACAATGTGGATGAAAAGAAACACAGAAATACAGAACAGAACAAAAAATCGCAAAGGCCGAGCTGCAGGACAGGAAATTCTGATTATACATTAGGAGAAACATTCATAAGAAAGGTAATAAAACATTGGGTAAGGTGGCACAAAGAGGTTGTGAAATCTCTATCTCTTAATTAAAAATCCAACTGGAAAAGATTCCAAGAAATCTGTCTTAGGTTGGCCCTGCTTTGAGGAGCAGATTGGACAAAATTGGCTCCAGAGATCTCTTCCAGTTTAAACTACTCTATGAAATAATATTTTAGTGTTTAAAGCCTAAAAAAGTGCTGTAATTTTGTTTTCTCACAAAATCAATCTTCTGCTCTAGGTGTTATTTCTGGATATTCTTGTAGGCAATAAATGCAGCTCAATTCTTGTCTCTAATCTCTTGATAACAGAATTCTGCTTATCTCACAAACAACTTTTCACTTGGATGTCCAATCTGATTGATCTGGTCTCCGATTAAACATTCAAATGGCTGTTAGTTTTGTTTGATTTTACTGCTCAGTGGTATTTTTTCTACAGTGGAAATTCTACTTTTTTTGTTGAGTTTTCCATGTTGCTTATCTTTTCTAAATCTCAGTTTCTGCAATATTCAGTGTGAGGTTAGTGGTCTACTCAACAGTTAAGCAGGGACATCACGGGTATGTGGGATGGCATAATCTATGCTGTTGTTCTTTCCTTTCCCTGTTTATTAAAAAGTATTTTGCATTCTAACAGCATCTGCACTTTAAGAAAAAAGTGCTATATGTAAACATGCCATACATAAATAAAAAATATTAAGGCTGGATTTCTAAGAGTAGAAACTTTCATTAGGATTAACAGGCAATAAAGGGGGTTTTGGAGGAGCAGGAAACAGATCTCAATTGCAAGGTCCATCTGCTACCTACAGGAAAAAACACTGTTCTGTGGAAATAATTCCTGGCTGAAGAACAGTGTGCAAAACCACATCTCAGTCTCTGCTAGTGGAGGATTCATTCTGCACTC